>NC_141550.1:81520000-81617500 GCF_021556685.1 Rattus norvegicus
CTATTAGAATCCACAGTGAATAGAAAAAGAAACAAATCGGGAAGGACAGGACTGCCTCAAGGTGTGATGCAGGAGAAGCAAAAAGTAGATAAAAGGGACAGCAGAGCCAGGGGTAGGGATGTCTGGGACAGAGTCCAGAGTAGACCGGACCCTGAGCTGGGTGATGAGGGGTTAGACAGAGAGGGGAACAGCCAGGAGGCCCAAAAGAGGAGGGGTAACCAAAATGGCTAGATTATATAAGGAGGAAGGGGAGCCCAGACCCTGGGGCTGGAAAAGGGTGGCAGTGGGGTGTGCCAGCCAGGAGGACCCTATAACAGGTAGGGACTGAGGGATGCTGGAGGAACCTGGCAGCCGGGTCTGCTTTAATTAGTTACACCTCAGCCAGCTGTCTCAGGGTTTGAGACTTAATACATGGGATCTGTTTTCCAGACCTGATTTCTGCTGGCTGTCTACAGCGGGCATGTTGGAAGCAGGCACGGAAGGAGGAAACCACCAGGTGGAAAGGGAAACTCTTGGTAGTTTTCTTGAAGCGCAACGAGAAAAAGAAAAGTGAAATTTATCATACCAGGCGGTTTTCTTTTCCCTTGGTGTCCGCGCAAAAGCTGATCAGCTCTTCCTCTATGGTATCCACAGAAAAGTCTATTCCTCTGGTTAGCAAGGAGTTGTAGAATCGGTTTAAGAACTCTTTGCATACTGGAAGGAAGAGAGACTTAGGTCTGTTACACAATTCTGCCTCGACCACATTTATACCTGAGCTCACCCACCAAGTGAAAATGTAGAGAAATGATTCAGGAGACGTAGCTCAGCCATTAAGAGCACATGCTGCTCTCACGGAAGACCCAAGTTCAGTTCCCAGCATCTGCAGCTTACAAAACGTGTGTGACTTCATCTCTAAGGATCTAATGTCCTCTTTCGGTCTCCATTGGCACTGGGAACACGTGTGGTACAAACACATACATTCAGGCAAACCCTTATATGCATAAAATCAGAGTAAAAATTTAAAATGTCTAGGTATGATTCAGTGTATTACGACCATGGGTTCAAACCCTAAGCATTAATTGGGGCTCCGTTCTGAAAGCCATCAACACAGAAGACGTTTTATCTGAGCTTACCAATCAGTCTTTAGAACTAAGTTTCACCCAAAATGAAAACGTTTGTATAAACTCTGGCAGACCCTAAAAGATAAGACAGCTTTTGTGTAGGTATGGTCTTGGGGATACCTTTGCTTCAGGTATAGAGAAAAATCTGAATAACTCTAATACCTTAAATGAAGATCTTTATCGAGCAAGTATTATGGTCCACCGCCATGAGACTGGGCTTGGTGGAAATCTAATCCAGTGGATTTTTTTAAACCATGCTTTATGTATATCAATAGTTAAATCCTAACTCGAAGACCCATACTCAGTCCCAATTGCCTTGAGCTGTGAGACAGGACAGCCGTGAGCCATGGGGCTCGCTGGTCAGAGGTCTATCCTCACCAAAGAGAAAAGCAACCCCCATGTTAACGTTTGTCGGGGGCTGGCAGGAGCTGGCAGGGGCTGACTCTGATGCAAACATCTCAGGTATTTTAACTCTTTCAAGTTTCACAACAAAGCCATAGATACTTTACTGTCCTCTCTCTAAAGATAGAGAGACTGAGCCGAAGAAACATCATCAAGACTCGCGCAGGGTAAGTGGTAAAGAGTGGACTTGATCCTCAGTGGCCCCTGGCTGGTGTCCCGCCCCCTACTGTGGGAGGAAGAATAAATCTTTCCTTCTTTGCATTGTTTTAGTCAGGAGTTTTGACATAGCAGGAAGTGACATCACTAGTGCTCACATCCTCTCTCCTGACCTTGTGGAACTCCAATGATCACATATTGGAGTTTTCTTTATTTTTTATTGTTTCTTTCCCGTATTCCGCTTCCATTTCTCAGTGATACATTGTTGGCCATCTTCCAATTTGCGAGGGGCTGTAACCTCGTAAGTTAGAGACTAGCACAAATGCACAGGTATGCACACACGCACACACACATCTTACATTGGTCCTGTCCTATGAGGAATTCTGACTAATGCGTAATTCAAGTAGAAATGGGGAGGAAACGTCTCAGTACAGCCAGGCATCTCTTAAGAACGGGGATACCGGGGTTGGGGATTTAGCTCAGTGGTAGAGCGCTTGCCTAGGAAGCTCAAGGCCCTGGGTTCGGTCCCCAGCTCCGAAAAAAAGAACCCCCCCAAAAAAAGAACGGGGATACCATCTGAGATGGTTGCTAGGTGACTTTGCTGTGGGAACGTCAAAGGAGTTACTTACAGACGCTTAGATGCTACCACCTGCTATACACACCCAGGTCCTAGTGTAGAGCTCGTAGCTCCCAGTCTACAGGCTGGGTGTGTGTGCTCAATGTCTCGGTATTACAGCACCATGTCATCTCGGCTATGAGGTGATCATGCCTGTGTGTAGAACTTGTTACCATACCGAGGGCTGTGGGTACGTTTCACTGAACTTTGGGTATGCAAACCTAAGAAAGTTGCAGTAAAAAGGTACTAGTAATTTTCTGGGCTGGAACAATGGCCCAGTGGTTAAGAGCACTTGCTGCTCCTCCAGAGGTCCCAAGTTCAGTTCCCAGCACCCTGTCAAGTGGCTCTCAACCACCTGAAACTCCAGTTTCGGGGAATCAGGCGCCCTCTGCTGGCCTCTGAGGTTCCTGCACACATGCACTCTACATACCAGAGACACAGACATAAATCTTCAAAACAAGAGAGTTTTAAGATAAAATGGTGTGCCTGTATATGGCCCTTACTATGAATGGAGCCTATAGAATTAGAAGCCGCACTGGGGAAGCCAGAAAGGGGTGAACCAACATGACGGCCGAGAGCATAGTTCGCACTGAGGCTCTGAACACTTAGACTATATGAAATTTGGGGGGAGGGGGAATAGCATATTTCTCCCGTGATAAATGAACTTTAGCTTACTATAAGTTCTCTACCGTATAAACTGTTCTAAAAACCTGTTTGACCATTTTGTTATGACACTTCGCTCAAAACAGGAACAGACTGCAGTGCACCATCCTTCTTTAAACCTTTATTCCTTAAGTTACTAATCTATTTACTTTTAAAACTTGTTTGTTAAAATAACTAAGGCACAAAAAAACATGCATTAGCCTAAACCCACACAGGATACAGATGACTGGTACCACTTCCCCCCATCTAGTCCCACTACGACCCTTTCAGAGGCAACGACAAATGTGGATTGGGCTTGTATGCTAAAAATACTTTCTTCTGGGATACTTTTAGGTTGTGTACTGGCTGGTTTTGTGTGTCAACTTGACATAAGCTGGAGTTATCACAGAGAAAGGAGCCTCCCTTGAAGAAATGCCTCCATGAGACCCAGCTGTAAGGCATTTTCTCAATTAGTGATCAAGGGGAGAGGGCCCAGGCCCTTGTGGGTGGTGCTGTCCCTGGGCTGGTGGTCTCAGGTCCTATAAGAAAGCAAGCTGAACAAGCCAGGGGAAGCAAACCAGTAAGTAACATCCCTCCATAGCCTCTGCATCAGCCCCTGCTTCCTGACCTGCTTGAGTTCCAGTCCTGACTTCCTTTGGTGATGAACAGCAATGTGGAAGTGTGAGCTGATTAAACCCTTTCCTCCCCAACTTGCTTCTTGGTCACGATGTTTGTGCAGGAATAGAAACCCTGTGTAAGACAGGTTGTTTGTTTAGTTTTGCTTTGAGACAGGCTCTCCCTGTGTAGAACAGGCTGGCCTCGAACCCACAGAGATTGGTCTGCCTCTGAGAGTGATGGGATTAAGGGCGTGGGGCACGATGTCCCTCTCCTTTGGGACGTTTTCTAAAGAAACCTGCGGGAGGCTATTTTACATTTACTTTCCCTTTGAAGTAAGAAGCATCCAAGCAATGGCTGTGGAAGGTAAATAAACAGTTGGTTTGTTTGTGTTTTGACAATAAGCCGTGTGCGTTCTATGTGCTGCATTGCTGTCATTCATGTCCCTGGCAGTTTGCTGGGCCTGTTTGTTCCGGAGCCAACACAAACGACTGATTTGAAACAGGGGATTCAAAATCATTGAGAGGTAGAAAGTTTCCATAATCCCATAGAACCATTTTTACATGCGTGGCCCATCACTGGCTGAAATGATGATGTGAGACACATGGTTCTAAATCTGAGAACTGGGACGTGGTCTAGGATGGTGTGTAAGTTGTGTAATTCACCACATTCGAGCAATATTCAGACAATGAGACCCCAGAGAAGGCGAGATGGAGAAAGTACAGGCTGGGAAGCATCTTCACTAATGCCAACATTTAGAGGTTGAGAACGTAAGGCAGAATCAGGAAGGGACTCTTAGGAACAGCCATCGAGGCAGGACAAGATAAAGGGCCGGTGTTCTCTCCAGAGGCAAGTGACGGACAACATCTGACTGATAGCCAAAGTTATGAGACACTAAAAGAGTGAAAAATGTCTTCTGGGGTTGGGGATTTAGCTCAGCGGTAGAGCACTTGCCTAGCAAGCGCAAGGCCCTGGGTTCGGTCCCCAGCTCCGAAAAAAAGAAAAAAGAAAAAAAAAATGTCTTCTAACGGGTCCCTTACTCAGCTTAATAATCAACTACATTAAGTCTACAAAGAAGACACCTGCTGTCATTATCAGTGCTGTGAGCAGGAATTCATCAGTCTCTAACCTCCCATCTTGTCTTGCTATAAGAGAGCTCCAGTCTTGCAAAGATCTCATATCTCTTCCCCAACATATCCTCATATGATTTCTAAACATTGCCGTCATTCTGATAAGGTGTCATTTACTCAAATGAGGACAACTCAAAAACTCTAGCTTTGGGTTTTAAAGACAGACATTTGGCTCACCAGAACATGCATGAAGTCAATGCCTCAGTATATATATATATATATATATATATATATATATATATATATATATATATATATACATAGTCTGCCTACTGTGTGCAATAATAGAGTCTTAAAACCATGGGATGAGAGACACCATCTAGAGAGACTTTTTAAAGCACATAGCTGCCTGGTGGGAAGTGAATGATTTTTGAATCTTCTTCTGAGAAACTGTGGGGGGGAGGCTACCTGGAGGAAACCGGGAACCCTGACAACTCTCCCAGAGATGGGGCAAGCTACAGGATGGGAGGATACCAGGACAATAGAGAGGAAGAACACTGTAGCAAGGCATGGGAAGAAGGAAGGTAGAAAGTTCAACGGAAGGTAGGGTTAATAGACAAGCGATTGGCCGGCAGAAAGAAGGAAAGGAAATACAGCACAAACCAGCTAATTTTACTGACCTCACAGCAGAGGGATAAGTTCCTGAGGAATAGACCATGCAAGGATTACTTATTAACTACGTCGTGTTTTTGGAACTCTTAGTCATTCCATAATCACCTGATGGAAAAATATGTCCAAAACTGTGGGAAGAAGGTTGGTTAGATACAGCGATGTAGGGTTTACTGGACGGACAGGCAAACTGATTTTTATCGCACTGTATGCAGACTGATAGTAAATATGGACAGGAGGCATGACATGGGAAAATTCCAACAAGCAAGCCATGGCTGGGGCAGGCACTGATGACACACATCTTTAACCCCCGCCCTTGGGAGGCAGAGGCAGGCAGGTCTCTCTGTGAGCTTGAAGTCTGTTTCCTCTACATTAGCGAGTTACAAGCCACTAAGGGCTACACAGTGAGACCCTGTATCGAAAGAAAGACTAAGAGGATGGGAGGAAGGAATAAACAAATGCATGAACGAATGAACAAACAAACAAACACAAAAATGAGCAACAAAAGCCAGCCGTGGCCAGAGGATTAGAAGTACATGAAGAAACGGAAAATGTTTGCTGTCTGTCACACAGGCAAAGACACAAGAAGCAGCAGTGTCAAAGGCATCAAGGCAGGACGTTTTGAAAAGAAAAAATTCTTACAGTGTCAGGAGTCACGGAGAAACCCAAGTCCAGCCCTTGGATTTCAGTGGATTAGTCTCGGATAACCTCAGCACAGACGTCTGGAGCTTCTAACCTAAGGGTCCCAGTTGTGAGTATTGGTGTCAAGTCAAGCGGTTACATTGTTTTTATTTATGGTGCAGGGTTTTCTTTGTGGGTTTTTTTTCTGTTTTGCTTTTGTTTGCCTTTTTTGTTGTTGTTTTAAGATTTATTTATTTTATGTATGTGAGAACACTGTCACTGTTTTTCAGACACAGCAGAAGAGGGCATCAGATCTCATTACAGATGGTTGTGAGCCACCATGTGGTTGCTGGGAATTGCACACAGGACCTCTGGAAGGGCAGTCAGTGCTCTTAACCACTAAACCATCTCTCCAGCCCCTTTTTTTGTTTGTTTATTTGATGTAGTTTCATGTTGCTGTAAAAATATAAAAAATAAAAAATATATTGTTGTCTTTTACCTTGCTAGGTCCAGCACCACGGTGCCCCAAGATATCTTCAAGATATCTTGGCGGAAACACATCCCAACTCCGAGGTGGCCCAGACCACCACACTACATTACACTTAAATCTACACATTAAAGAACACACAACAAAATAACCTTCGATTCAATTGATAGGATATAATTGCCCACCTAAACATACAAAGCCCAGTACCATCCATCCCATAGGAACATTTGTAACAACCTTTAAAGGTACACAGCGGAGTTAACGTCACCTGCCATCTTCTCCTATCACGGCTTCTCTCCCTGTCCCTCTCCTCTCCTCCTTTCCATTCCAGTCTCCTCTTCTTCCTTCAAACTTCTCTCCCACCCATCCTTCCTTCTCCTCCAATGACAGGCCTCCTTCTATCCTGTACCTGCCTCTCATCTGTATTTTACAAATTCAATGGGGAGAAGGACTCACCCGAGTCCTGAGTACGTGACTAGGCTGCTGTCCTTGGGGCAGTGGAATTAGCATCAAAATACAGATAATTCCAGGGCAAACCACAACTTTTCTCCCTTTATGTCCAGTTAAAAAGCCTTTTCACTTATATATAAATTGAGTACAATTATTACCATTCTACAATTTATAAAGCATATGGTATACTCAACACTCAGTCCATCACTATATCAGTTAAACAGAACATTTAGTTATCCATTTGGAGATGAGAAGGGAAAGGGAAAAGACAGGAGAGAAGGAGAGAAGCCATGGCAGGACAATGGAGGCCGACGTAAAGATCTCGCTCTGTGTATTTCCAGGTTATTATCAATGTTCCTAAGGGATGGATGGTACTGGGCTTTGTATGTTTAAGTGGGCAATTATATCTTATCAATTAGATCTAAGATTATTGTGTTGTGTGTTCTTTTATATGAGGGTTTGAGTGTAGGAAAGTGTGCGGCAGCTGGAGACACTGGGCTGCCAAGGAGTTGGGATGTGTTTCTGCCCAGATATCTAGCAGATATCTTGAGGCACCGCGGTGCTGGACCAAGTGAGGTAAAAAACAACAATACTTTTTTTATTCTTATATTTTTTCAACAACAGTTTCATACATCAATCTATAATGATTTCAGAATAGTTTAAGTTCTATAATAAAATCCTTGTAAGAGATCTGGAAATATGTTTTCGCAGAAAAACCTCAAATTACCTAAGCATAAGACTTACAAACTAAACTACCTACAGGGACGGGATAAGCGAAATGAATAAGAGAGGCGATTTGAAAATCTCCCCAAACCAGAAGGCGCCGAGGGTCAATAGTGATCCGTGACCGTGTGTTTACCACTGCTGTGTTACGTACAGCAGAATACGCATGCTGTCTTATTGTATGCAGTATCGTACATACTGTGGTGTATGTAATATAATACAGAATGCTCACCTCATACACTGATAGGAAATTAAGTGACTAATAAGACAGTGCTAGAAGGGGCTACTGAGGTGGTTCAGTGGGAAAGAAGCTGATGCCAAGTCTGATAACCTGAGTTTGAGTCCCTGGACCCACACTGCAAAAGGAGAGAAAGGATTCTGTTCTCTGACCTCCTCACTTACACTCTGGGGCTTGGGCCAGACACACAAAATAAATAAAAATAAAAGACTAATAAACAGAAACAGAACCTAGCTCTTGGTCTGTGGTAATCCCTGCCTGCGTAAGTATATGGCCTCTTTACTGAGCAAACGAAATACTTTAGTGGGTTAGCCAGACACTCGAGCCAAGAGTCATAGCAAGCTGTAGTAAATTTAGAAAACGTGACAGGCTTCTCAGTTAATCCACACGCCCTGTCTCTTCTGAAATGTGTTCAGATCAAAACTACAAAAAAAAATGTGGATCGCCCATTGAATTTATAGTACATGCCTCACAAAGAAAGCCTGGATGTGTTGCTAAATATGAGATCTTTTAACGATATTACATGCATTTATTAATTTACTTCACTAGTCAGCACACCGTGGCTGTGTGTGGAGGTGAGAGGACTAGTTGCAGGAGTCATTTTTTTCCCTTCTATCATGTGGTGTCTGGAGACTAAACCGTGCCTGGGACCTGAGGACCAAACTGAGGTCCTTGGACTTGGGAGCAACCACCTTTAGCTGCAGAGCCATCTGCTTGCCCAAAATGAGATCTTTAACTGAAATTATAACTGTAAGGCCATTATCTTTAGTTACAGGATTTTTCAATAACATTTAAACTTATTTTCAATGTCTAGAGGCAGATTGGATAATTGCCTATAGAAAGCTGGACTCCAACAATTAAGACTATCTACTTATAATAAGACTATATACTAAACCATTCATTCCATATGAATCTTGTGCGACTCCATTTCCTGTTTAGTGCATCTGCTCTCAAGACCAGAAGATGTACATTTAAACCACTTCAATAAAACGAGAAGGTAAGTGCTACTGTGGTCCCAGAGAGACTATCAAAACTCTTCTTGGCTCTTGTTAATAGCTCTCTACAAAGTACACTGTGGTGTGTGTGTGTGTGTGTGTGTGTGTGTGTGTGTGTGTGTGTGTGTGTGTTTAAATAAAACCTAGGGAGTATAACACCCTCAAAGCCAAGTGGGATGAAGGTATTCTGATCGCCAGGTCCACAAAAAAAAAAAAAAAAAAAAAAAAGAAAGTGTGTCTCTATTTTATCTTTCTCTTCTCAAGGAATTAATGTGCTCCTTCGTAAAACAGTCCTAACCAGCCGTAACCTTCTCTTAAATTTTAGCAACCCCGGCACATTTCCATGTTTCATTTACCGTCTGGGACTGACAATTAGTTTGAACCTCAAAACATGTCTTCTGTGCTGAGAGTCCAGTCTCCCCATTTAGGAGAAACAAAACCAAGTTGGCAGCGAGATCGTTTGCACAAAATCGAATGCGAAGCCCAACTCACTCCTTTTCCTGCGCCACCAAAATACTGACAGCTAAAGCAGACGGTGTCCGTAAGTGTCACTGGGCCCAAATCAAGCTTTTGCTTAGGCTGGGAAAGGCAGGGGGAAATCACAGACTGAGCCGCACTTCTTGGGTGAAATGTTATTTACAGCCTGGGCCGGGAGAAGCTGTTTAGGTAACTGCTAGGCTGAGCGCGGTGTCGCCGCCATGCAAGCAGGTCACACACCGCTCACCTTCACAGTCAGCCCTCGATCGCACACCGGCCTCCAGGCCCTGTGCCAGCACATGGTTGGAGATCCAAAGCCCGGCGCAAAAAGTCACCAGGGCAGCCGGACTGGTGCACCGCATGCTGAGCCTGGGACCGGGAACTTCCCACACCTTGCTTACAGTAGCGGAGGTTGCCTCTTGAGGCCGGTAGGAGGAAACAAGTGACGCAATCTCACCAAGCGTTCTCATTGGCTCTGATAAACTGAGCTCAGGAGAGGGAAGAGCTAAGGACTCTTTTCCGGGCCTTTCCGGTTTGCGCGTGCGCGGAACGTCATGTACGCCGAGCTCCAAAGGAGCGCGGAGTGATGAGCTAAAACTATTGGCTAGCCGTTCTGATGAAAGGCGGAATCCTTGTGTTAATTGGCTGCGACTCGGGAGGCCGGCGCCGCAGACCGGACGCAGTAGGCGGGCGGGAACGTGAAGTCTCCGCAGTGCCTGATGGGCTTGTTCCAGGCCGGCTAGCTACGGCTGCTGAAGGGCCCGTCGTTGAGCTGCCTTGGTCACCGCCGCCTTATGGCGGCGATCGGCGTGCACCTGGGCTGCACATCAGCCTGTGTGGCTGTCTACAAGGTGAGACTGGGATGCTGTCCCCGGGTTTCGTGGCTGCTACCCTATTCTCTGGGCTCCGGGTCATCCGTCCGGGAACAGTGCATGCAAGCAAGTGACAGTGTTGCGGGTTCTCAGCTCTCCCTCCACAGCCAAGCACGCTGTATGGAGGGTGGATGCGGAGGAGAGATCTTGGATACTCCAGGATGTCCTCCTGGACGTCTGACGTCTGGGCTGCTGGCTTCTCTGAGAAGTTTTAGGGACCGAAAGGCCCCGGGATGCCCAGAGCAGTCTCAAGCCTGCAGGGTGCACTTACGAAGCTCGGGCCATTGGATGCGCAGAAGAGTTCAGAAGACATCGGGGCTCCAGGATGCCTGGAGGAGTCCCCGGGGCGGGGGACATCGTTCTTTAAAGATACTTAGAACAAGCCTGGATGTCAGGACCCCCAGGATGACAAAAGGGTCCTAGTGACAACTGACCGCAGATTCCCTAGGAAGTCACAATGACGTCACGGGTTCGGGGTTCCCGGAGGTGGGAGGTATTTGGAATTTCTGGGAAACCAGCAGCACTGTGGAACTGCGCTCTAGAGAAGGGTACCTAGTTAAAAAGTGACACTGCTGTACACACTTGATGATTCTAGAACTGAGAACTTGACAAGGAACTATAGTTTTTTTTTTCTTCTGAATACAGATGCAGGAGGGACAATGCCAAGGAATTTACCTGCTGCTAGAGCTTCAGCCTTAAGCTTTATGTGATTTATAGGGAAAGTCCCAGGGGAGTAGCTACTGCATGTGTAGGGAGGTGGGGGGAAGAGGTGTATTTGTGGGAGAGTCATGTAACCATGCTTGCTGGGTATAGAATGTATACATTTGACCCAGCTTACTGTGCGGAACTAAGTGGAAAAATGCATGGGATAGAAAAGCCTTTTATTTAAATACGGGTAACAAGTAGTGGCAGTTAAAGGACTGGTTTATGAAGGGCAATCTAAAAAAGAGAGACACTGCCAGCGTAGTAAGGCTTTGCAAGGTGGAGCAGTCTGTGAGGACTGAACTCGGGAAGCCTTATGTTTTTATTGTTACAAAAAAAAAGGCCTTTTAGCAACTCAATTCCCAAATACCAGAACATCTTCTGTGATCTAGGAATTGTCTGTAAGAACCATTACCACCTAAGTGATTGTCAGCCATTACGGGGGAGTGTCTTCTTGCTAATGAGGTTCCCAAAGGAAGAGCTACCCCATAAATCCCAGTCACTGATTATTTACAGAAGATGACTTCAAGGCCTCGGTGGCCATCAGTCAGACACCCGAGTGAATGCCAGGCAGAATGGCTTTTCTAAAGTTCAACAACTTTAGAACAACCTGCGGGTCTATTCGGTGAGATGGTGTACTCCAGTGTGAGAGAACTAACCCTGGGTCGTCTTTTTCTTTAGGATGGCCGGGCCGATGTGGTTGCAAATGATGCGGGGGACAGAGTCACGCCAGCCGTCGTTGCTTACTCGGAACGTGAACAGGTACCGTCTAGTCCCCTCATTGGTCGTTCTTGAAAATAATGAAGCATCATGAGCATTGTCCCTAAAGTGCTGCTCTTTTTCAGGTGGTTGGACTGGCGGCAAAACAAAGTAGGATAAGGAATATCTCAAGCACGGTAGTGAAAGTAAAACAGATCCTTGGCAGAAGGTATGTATAAAGAACTTTACGTTGTGGTAGCCAAAAGAAAAAAACATGCTTGCACATTCTGGACGTAATGCCAAGGAAAGGGGAGACACTCCAGTCTATTTGCTGGCAGTTACTTTGGGAAGCTCCCCCAGTGGGTTTGTTCAGAAGTTCGATTCTTGCTGACAGGTCTGTAGTGTTAATGAATGCCAACACTCCTAGTCGTTTGTGCCAGTCACAAGTGGTTCTTTGGGCTTCTTGCATTCTTAAATCTGCTTGAACGGAGTGAACTTGGATCATTTTGTAGGAGTTTGAAGGTTTCTCTGCATTGCTGCTGGGGTTTTGCAAAATCTCTTATTGTTGGCCATAATTTAGGCAGCAACTTTTGATTTTGCAAGTCCTTGGGCTTTCTTGTGACACTTTCTGGGCACTGACTCACAAATGTAATCACTGGAGAAACGGCTCAATGAATATCTTAAGAAGCAGGTGAGTCATCTGTTATGGGAGATTTAACTGGGAGATTCCAGAGGCTTGCTTCCCCAGACTTCTGTCTCCTCAAATTATAGATTATGGTAATAATTAGGGCCCTTTCATTTTTCACTGGAGCAGTGGTGCTCGACGAGAATGTTTTGCGTGCTTTCATATCTATGATACTATTGGGTCCTTTCGACGTCCCATAAAAACCAGTCGGCCAGGTACCATCCTTTGATAATTACAGGCGAGGAGGTCAGGGCACCCGGAATCTGTGACTTTCCCAAAGTAGAGTTGGGAATTGGATAAGCCTGCAGGTCCGGACTTCTAACCTTATCTCCCCTCTGCCTTTTCTACCTCATCTAATTAAAATGGAAACGTTAGGCATTTCCTTGTGTGGAATTTAAAACTTGGAGGTTGTTCATTTCCAAGGGCGTGTTCGTGAACTCTTGCCTGCTCACACTGAACTCGAGATCACTGTGTTAGAGGACAAATTCAGATGTTTTTGTCGTGACTATAATCCCATATCCTTTAGCATTGGTGGATATCACTAAACGTATTAAAATGTACTGCTAAGCGTATTAAAAAGAAATCGGCATCCAATGTTTTCGAATCATAAATGAGTTGTGATAGGCCTTGAAGCCAGAGTCCTTAAGGAGACAGTATTTTTAAGTCACTTTCCCCGTTCAGAGATAATTCTAGTTTCCTCTGAATGAAAACGAGGGCAGCCAGTGTATTGTTCGATTCGCCGTTTCCGTCTGTGGGACTGTCCTGCTAGTTGAGCATCACAACCAGAGCACTAATGCTGATTCAGTCAAGATGGAACGTTTCTGTGTGGATCCCCTGGAGGCCGGTGGGTTCGCATCTGTTTCCTTTCTGCCCTCATTCACCCTGTGATGGACTGTGTATCAGCAGACCAGCTCAAGCTTGCTTTTCTGGCCTTGAAGGTTAAGTCCATTTAGCAAGAACGCACCAGTGAGTCAGACGGGTAACACGTAGATAGACACACCACAGTAAATGGACCACAGTCAGGAAAAAAATCCAGTACCCTTCGAACATACCATTAGGCCACCCGTGGTCCTGCCGATACTTGAGTTAGGCCGAAGTTGCCTTATGTTTTCCTTCGAGGCCTAACTACTGAACCAGACATGGTTAGCTTGGGTCTCAGCCCTGGATGTGCTTTTGTACAAGAACCAGTCCTTTTGTTACCAAGCTGTTAAGCCCATGGTCGGGCACTTCCCGTGGGTGGATGAACTCCCAAGGTCTCGGCCGTTTGCCATGTGACCTACACACAGGGTAGCACTGCTTCTCTTGCTGCCAGGATGCTCCTTACACCTGCCCAGTAACTCTCATTCCCCTGTGGCCTTCCAGCCAGAAGTGTGGTCCTCGGACCCGTCTTCTCAGCAGTGAGCCCTGGGAGGGAAGAACCCGCTGGCTCCTAGAAATTTGCTGAGAACACGCAGACCTCCCCCACGCCTTCAAAACTGTGCCCTGCTGCCCAGGAGCCTATTTCAGTAGCCTCCCTTCCCTGCCTGATATGGCCACCGCCAATAGCAGTGCAGGCATCCGTTGGTCCAGACAGGAGACTCGAACTCTTCTCTCCATACTGGGCGAGGCGGAGTATATCCAGCGCCTCCAGACTGTGCATCACAATGCGGACGTTTATCGGGCTGTGTCTAAGCGAATGCAGCAGGAGGGCTTCCGCCGCACCGAACGCCAGTGCCGCTCCAAGTTTAAAGTTCTGAAGGCAATGTATTTAAAGGCCTGTGTGGCCCAGGCCACAAGTCTGGGGGGTCCACCGCACTGCCCGTTTTATGATATATTGGATCAGCTTCTTCGAAATCAGACGGTAACTGACCCAGACAACTTAATGGAGGCCACCGCTTGGGCCAAGCACTGTGATCGGGATTTAGTGGCCTCTGACAAGCCAGGGGATGAGGGAGCCAGCGTTCAGGAAGCGAAAAGGACTCAGGCAGCTTGTCATCGGCGTGTTTTGCAAACAGTGAAGGAGTCGGATGAGGATTGCCAACTGAGGATCAGTGATGGGATGGACGAAGCCAGTGACATTGAGGACTCCTGGGATGAATCCTCAGGTGCAGGTAACTCCCGGGACATGAGAGGGACTGGGTCTTGGAGTCACTTGGTCCCAGATAGTGTTAAAAGTTTGGATAGTACCCTCTTGAGAGTACCTTTCGTTTCTGTCTCATTGAACTCTCTTTTTTAAATAAAGTACACCAATTTTTTAGCCTATGACCCTGGTATGTAGACAGACTCTTCACACATAAAGACATGGTCTTTCAAAGCATGGTAGCTTGGGCGTTATTTGTGCATGCTTGGCAAGCGCTCCAACCCTGAATGATTTGTCTGGCCTTGGGCATTAGAAGGTACTTAGGACTTTATGGCGGCAGGGTTGGGGGTTGGGGGAATGAGTCGGATAGCCACAAGAAAATCGTCTTCGGGAACACAGTCATTATTTTTATAGCCAGTTAAAGAAGCCAGGATATCCACATTACAGAATTATCTCCCTCTTACCCCCTTGTGCACGGAGGCTTTCCCGAGAACTGCATACTTTTCTGAGTGCCTCAGCTCTGTTGCTGGCTGCGAGCATCCCCTTAGCAGGAATGTCCTCTTTGCAACACTCTGGCTTTGTTTTTCAGGGTGCTCTCAAGGGACCCTCAACTACAGCAGCTCCCACCACCTTTTCAAAGGTGCAGTAGCTCCCTGTCAGAGCCGCCCCATGACCAGACTGGCTGTGTCGAGGGAATCCAGTCCCTGCACCAGCACCAGCCGAATCCCCCTTGGGGCAGCCTCCACACCACATCCTCCCGGTTCCTCCTCAAGGGTTGCTTTTCTCTCTGGTGAGGATAGACCTCTGATCAGCGAGCCCTCTCCAAGGTGCACAAGGCAGAGAAAGCGCTCGGTGGCCAGAACCATTGCCACTGAACTGGCAGAAAACAGGAGGTTGGCACGAGAACTCTCCAGCAGAGAGGAAGAGAAGCTGGACAGGTTGATTGCCATTGGCGAGGAGGCCAGTGCCCAGCAAGACACCGCCAATGAGCTGCGCAGGGATGCTGTCACGGCTGTCAGACGCCTGGCGACAGCGGTGGAAGAAGCAACGGGTGCTTTCCAGCTAGGGCTTGAGAAGTTGCTTCAGAGACTGATCTCAAATACCAAAAGCTAGGAGCTGGGAGTGGATACATTTCCCAAACTGGTACAAGGCTATTTCTAACAAGCTCCTTCTGGAACCCTGGCTCCTTGTCTGTGTCTTCAGGAGAGAAAGAACAGATGAGCTGTTAATACGCAGAAGAGTTCCTTGTCCTCAGGTTCTCCACTAATGGAAAGGTTTCGTTCCAAAGAGCAGACCAGTAGAAACCAGAAGGAACCGAATCCATGAGCTAGCTTGTCCTGGCTTCCTCACCGGGTGGGGCAATTTTCTTTACCTCTATCATGGTCTCCTCATCTCTCGAGGCAGACCTGCCCTGCCTACCTCACAGGGTTGTTGTGAGGATCAAGTGGCTTATAGATGTGAAAAGGTTTTAAAGTTTGAAAGCACTATACACATGTAAGTTATTAATGCATTGCCCTTGGCTACGGGGAGCTGGGGCAAGCACGTTCGTTTATAACACACACAAGTGTAGCGGTGCCCCCGACCTCATTGCCTGAACCTTTACATGTTTAATTTACTGTCTTTTTAGGTTGAGGTCTCAGCTTCTTACACCTCTCTGTGGCTCACTAGTCTGGTCACGACTGCGTTTGTGTCTTTGTGTCTTACAGTTCCACTGCTCTATCCCTGACCTGCCTACTAACAAGCCCTCGTAGTCCAACCAGCTAACCCCCTTCATTTTACTACTTCCTGGCCTCTGTAGAGATGAGCTTCTAGTTGAGTGCTGTGGGCGGTAGATCTTGATGAGGTAAAACAGTGACAGTTTTATGAAGTAGAAAGGACGAGTAAGTTCTTTGCAGTTCATATAACTGAGGCTCTTGAAATGCCTAAATTGTGTGTTTACACTGTGGTTGCCATTTGAACATGGAAATAACCTGGATTAACGCATTTGCATCAATCCATCTCCAATCTGCTTGTGGCTGATGGCCTTTGTTTGTACTAGCCGGTGTTTCGTTTGGGCACTGACATGTTACTAAGGGCAAGCCTAGGTCCAGAGTGGTAACTTTATTTAAGTGATGAAAACGGGAGTTGGTAGGGTCAGTGGCTATGATCAAAGAGAGCAGCTAGCCTTTGCCCTTAAGCCTGGAGAACTGTAGAGGCCTCTACCCAGAGATAGTTCTCTTTAAGCACAAGCCCCAAGCAAGCACACTCCCTTGACTGAGGCACACGTCCTTGCGGGGAGGTGGTGACACTAAACTGGTTCTGAGTGGGTCTTTTAGAACTCTAGAATCGCAGGTAAATTGTGATTTTAAATGGGTGAAAATGAGCAGGTGTGTGGGGAGGGGTTTGGGGCTTGGGAGTGGGGCAGGAGAGTGTTGCTTTGTAGTCAGGCTTAGTGGAAGCTGGAAATTTGAATTAGTGAAGAAAAGGACAAAAAACTAAGATGGTGGGGAACCAGCTGCTGTAGAGTAAGCAGCGGGAGTGCTGGAGTATGCTGGAATCTGGCTGGACAGCCCGCCCTGCCACGCCAGCCCTGCCACGGTTGTTGCTGCGTTGGGGAGGTGGGCTATTTACAGTATTTTCAGTCAGCGGCTGCCGCTGGACATTTGAAGTACTGTTCACGACTGTATTTTAAGGCCCTCCAGAGTGTGGACACTTATTGCTATGCTGCTGAAAGCTCTAATCATCATACCGGAAGGACGCCCACTGATGCCTTTCTTTCCTTGGAGTGGACGTATTAGTGTGTTTGAGGCCATGATGTGGAAAGGCACATTATCTGTTGTAACCAAATAAAGCGAATGTAATCATAGTTTCCTGGAAAAAAACACAAGTGCTTTAAGGAGACCCAGACCTGTGTCATGAGGATCTAATGGTGATGGGCATCTGCTTGACATGGGAGACAGGCTGGGGCAGAAGAGTTAAAGTTGAGGTATTTTGAAAACCCTCATGGGCAGAGTGACCAAAAGAAGGGAATAGACCTCAAGGTCCTGAAGAGTTAACAAGAACACACGTGAAACAGTACAGTGCGTGGCCACACGCCACGTGCAGAGAGGCAGGCTGGAGTCCTGCCTGAGCTTCAGGCCTAGCCCTACCTCCTCCAACAAGCCTTCACCGTTCTTTAACTCAGGCTCTTCCTCTCAAGTGGGAGCTAACGCTTGCCCGCCCTACCCACTTTGTGAGAGATACCTGAGGATGAGGTGGACATGCATTGCTCGTAAGAAGTTGTGGTGCAGTGGGAGGCGTGACTCCTCCTGCAGGGCACAGTGGGAATGAACCAGCCGCCCACCTTTGTCCGTCACTTAACCTAATCCTGCTGTAGACAAATAAAGTTTGACTTGTGTGTAGTTGTGGGTCTGTCCACTGCTTTCTGATGGTAACCGGTCCTTCGTCACCTCCACCCTGCGGTGTGTCTGCCTGTGACCCTTCAGTGTCATATGTTTGTCTCGCCCCCTGTGCTATGTGTGTTTGTGCATCCTATACCCACAAGGAAGAGCCCTCTTTGCATGACAGTTAGCCATGAATTTCTATATAAAATACCTTCCCTGAAAACGACCCTCTGTTATCTATCGGTTAGTAACTTACACTCTGTACAGTCAGTAGACGTTCCTGGCCAGTTAAATTCTCGTCTGAACACGTGAGAATTACATGGGACTGGGGCATCGGTACAAATTCCTACTCTGGAGAAGCTTCGTCTTCGCTTTCTCTACCCTCCCTTGAGATATCTAGGATGGGGTCCATAGATTTGGGAAACATGAAGGCCAAGCAATTTCATGAAAAAATAATTTCCTGAACCCTATGCTGTAGGTCTGGTGTTGACCTGTGACCTCATTAATTAGTTGTGACACTTGGGGCAAGTGTCCTACCTCTGGCCTCTACTAATTCGTTCTCAAATTAATTTTTCGGTGATATAAGAAAGGTAAGGTGAACCTGGGTGTGATTCCAGAGTTCTAAACCAAATGAGCCTGTTTTAAACCCTCAGATGGCACAGGTTGAGGTTCTCAAATGGCTCCTGGCCCACTGGAGTCCGCTATTAATTTTCAGCCCTTATTAAACTTTTAAGACTGTAGGGAGCAGCCATGGCTCCTTAGAAGTCTACAAGAAAGGTGCAGACTTCGTTTTCATTTCTACATGAAATTAAAGCCAAGGATCAGAGTTCTTTGAGGAACAGAAAGAGCGGTCATTTACCAGGTTAGCAGAAGGCTGCTGAGATGTGGCTGGGATCGAGTCCTGGCTTTGTCCCTCTCTGAGCATGTCTCCAAAATAAAGCACACCTAACAGGTGCCACTTGGCATCTATCAGAGAGCCTGAGTGGGTGGTAAGTTTGAAAAGTGACAGTTGTGTTCGTTGGTATTAGCGTCTTTAATATGCCCATTTTTTCACTTCAACTTTCAAATACTTGGTATTTTATGAGGCATTAATCTAAAGTGTCTTGGTGTATGCATACCAAGAGCACAGCTTTCCTTATAAATGTTTGTTCATACTTTTGCTTGATTTTGGTGTTGGGTGTTGATTTCCAAGTATAAAAACCAAGCAACAAATGTGGGTTAGGTGTTTACCCTGAGTTTAGTGTTACAGAAGCCCTTTGGATCTCAGGGGTTGGGTCTCCGGGATCGTGGGTATGAAAATAGAGGGTATAAGATCATAGGCAGGTATGAGATCAAACACATTCAGAAATGTCTGGCAAGGTCAGAACAAGGAAGTTTATACTTTGAAATGTGATGACTAACAATTACAGCTGTTTGAACCACTCCATTAAAGTCAAGCTTCTGTGTTATTACCGAACAGTTTAGTTTGTTGGTATACTCTTTATCGGCTCAGTGGTGCACAGACTTCAACTTTTGTGTCTACAATATTAATATTTTAATGCTGCGGTGTCTTTATATTTCCCCATGAACAGCACTGCTGATCCACAGGCTCAGAAATATATCTCGGAAAGTAAATGCTTAGTAAGTATTCTTCTACTCTCTCCCCGTCCTCAAAGTAGTTCACTGCCAGAGGTCGTGGCATAGAGCGTTAAGCTGAAACTCATCCAAAGTTTTATTTAAATTATTCTGTATTTGGTACAATTATAATTTTTCTAGGTCATTGAGAAAAATGGGAAGTTGCAGTATGAAATAGATACAGGAGAAGAAACAAAACTCGTTAGTCCAGAAGATGTTGCCAGACTGATATTCAGTAAAATGAAAGGTACTGCAAAAGTTAATAACTTACTTTAGTTTGCAACTTCTTTAAACATATTTGTATTATTTATTTACATGTGCGTGTGTGTGTGTGTGTGTGAGAGAGAGAGAGAGAGAGAGTCTGTATATGTGCATGTAAGAGAGAGAGAGAGAGAGAGTCTGTATATGTGCATGTAAGAGAGAGAGAGAGAGAGAGAGAGAGAGTCTGTATATGTGCATGTAAGAGAGAGAGAGAGAGAGAGTCTGTATATGTGCATGTAAGAGAGAGAGAGAGAGAGAGAGAGAGAGAGAGAGAGAGAGAGTCTGTATATGTGCATGTGCCTGAGATTAGAAACGTCCCCTGAAGCTGGAATTAGAAGCAATTGTGAGCTACTTGATGTGGGTGCTGGGAATTGAACTCATGTCCTCTGAGAGAACAATACATGTTCTTAACCACTGAGCCACCTCTCCGGCCCCTGTTAACTTTTAAATGATCACTTAAAAAAGTGGGGACAGTGTTTCCCAGTGGGGAGGAGTTGGAGACAGACGTATGCTTGGGGCCTGTGGCTGGCCATTTCAGCCTACTGTGAGTCGTAGGCACGCGCACACGCGCGCGCGCGCACACACACACACACACACACACACACACACACACACACACAGAGAGAGAGAGAGAGAGATTTGAGGAGAAACAGCGAGTCCACAAATTAGCAGTTAGATCTAAACCAGCCTTTGCTTGGGTCTGACCTTAATCTTCCCTGTAAGGACGGGTCATACCTGAAATTAGAACCAGAGTTACATAAAATTTCAGATTCTTTTAAACAGAGTCTGCCAGTTAAGAATCCCTAATTCCTGGATGGTGGCTCATGTGGGAGGCAGAGGCAAGCGATCATCTATGTGAGTTTGAAACCAGCCAGGTCTGCAGAGTGAGTTCCAGGACAGCCAGGGATACTTAGAGAAACACTGTTGAACAAAAGGACTCTTGGAGGCGAGGCAGTCCTTACGTGGGGTCTCTTCACATTAATGCATTCGGAACTAGTTCCCTGGGCGCAGAATGATGTAGATTTTTGACAGTCCAAAGCTGAAGCGCCACACTCTTGGAAAGGACCTGGTTCTGTGTCCACAATCCGTCACGAGAACCACAGGAAGCACAGTGGGATGACCTAAGCCACAGGAGGGAGTGGACAGGGTGGGCAGGCCCGGGATCTCTGCTTGGCGACTTGGGCTTCCATTAGGAAACTGCATTAGGCAAGTGTCCTTGCCTAGCGTGTGCCACCACAGTGTATTTATTTGTGTTTCTTTTACCTGCACAGAAACAGCACATTCTGTCCTGGGCTCAGATGCAAACGATGTCGTTGTTACCGTCCCATTTGACTTCGGAGAAAAGCAGAAGTCTGCTCTGGGGTGAGTGTTAACCATCTTAACATAGTCAGTTAAAAGAGATACAGATTACACTCGGGAATAAAATGTAAAGTTGTCTCTGGAACAGCTCAGGGAGCACAGTATCTCACGGTAATGTCATTAGATGGTGCGTGCCCTCGCTGTTGTGATGGGAGCTGTTTTAACCACCAGGGTAAATGGTGTTTGTGCATCATTTTGCCTGTCTTATGTAGTTGAGGCTTCTGTGGGAAATACATAAAAATAATGAAAAAAAAAGTAATTGCTGAATGAGATGGTTACTGTAAAGAAACCAGAATAGCTGCTTCCTGGGTAAAGGGAAGTTTATTCAGAACCATTGGGGTTGTCCCTGGGAAAAGCAGAGGGAAGGAGGGGATTCCCAGGGCTTTAAGGGAAACGTGACTGGAGAGGGAGGGAACCGGTAAGCCAGGGTGGGGGGCTTTGAAGTGTGTGACAGATACTTGACTAGACACTGACAGCCTAGAAGCTGGCATAGACCTTGATGTGCTATTAGGCACCACAGGCGTGTGTCGGTGGAAGAACCAGGGGTCCCTCTTGCTAGAGATAAGGAGCCACTTCTTTCTAGCAGGTAGAAGGTGCCAGAGACTCAAACCCGGACCCCTCATGCTTGTGTGGCACCCTATAGCCCTAGAGAAAGCCCATAGGTTTTCTTTTTCTTATTCAGTATAAGCACAAACTATTGTCAAAAACCAGTGCATTTTAAAACAGAAAGCTCCGGCCCTTCCTTCCCATGGGCTCTGCTTTCCCACTGTGTCTTCTGGGGCATCACTTGCCAGAGCCTGAACCTTTCAGCCCAGCTGCGTGTAGGACTGAGGGTGTCGTGATACAAAATTCATTGACCGCACTCTTCACAGAGAGGCAGCTGGAGCCGCCGGGTTTAATGTGTTGCGACTAATACATGAGCCGTCTGCAGCTCTCCTGGCCTATGGAATTGGACAAGACTGCCCTACCGGGAAGAGGTAAACATCACATCTCTAGTTTTCAGGAGGACTCCAGCAGCCCGTCAGCGCCTAGGAAATTCTCCCCGTGCTGAGCAGCTGTGAAGATGGGAAAGCAGGGAAAGGAGAAGCTGACCGTTTCCTGTCACCTCATCTTGTCGTGGAGATTAGCTAATTGTAGAGTGGTCCTGTTTCCAGCTGATACCGGAGCACTGTTGATCTCGCTGCTGCTTCAGTTTTTAGACACGTTTAGAAACAGCTGGTGTAATTTAACAGCGTTGATGGCCACACATGTCAGAGAAATTAATTTTGATACAGTGTTAACCTTTCCAAATAGTTGGACCCTGTCCAAATTTCTCATGGTCAAAGAAACTAATGTGTATAAACCACTAGGAAATTATTTTGAGGTAAAGCGGATTAATGTAAAAATATTAGAAATTATGAGTTGTTATATATTTAAATATATGAAGTGGGGAGCTGGTTTCTACTGCCCTGTGTTGGATCCATAGGCTATGTTGTAGTAACTTGTAAAATATATACAGGATCGCTGTATTTAATTCCACTCAGATTCATAATGATCATGAACCCCTTGTTTGATTTACTTTGAAAACTTAGTGTTTTGAGGTCTAGTGGCTCAAATAGATTCTTCAGTTAACTAACTGAAAGGAGTTTTGATTTGGTTTGCGACGATCATGAGTTCAAAGCTCAGTCCAGCACATGACAGGAGACGAGTGGATGAGACTTTCCTCATTGTGACTCTGTGTGTGTGTGTGTGTGTGTGTGTGTGTGTGTCTGTGTGTGTCTGTGTGTGTGTCTGTGTGTGTCTGTGTGTGTCTGTGTGTCTGTGTATGTATGTATGTATGTATGTATGTATGTATGTATGTATGTATGTATATGTGAGCTATCTGCATGTACACCTGCATGCCAGAAGAGGGCAGCAGATCACATTACAAGTGGTCGTGAGGGGTTGGGGATTTAGCTCAGAGGTAGAGCGCTTGCCTAGGAAGCGCAAGGCCCTGGGTTCGGTCCCCAGCTCTGGAAAAAAAAGAACCAAAAAAAAAAAACAAAAACAAAAAAAACAAAAAAACAAGTGGTCGTGAGCTACCCTGTGTGTGGTTGCTGGCAATTGAACCCTGGTCCTCCGGAAGGGTAGCCAGTGCTCTTACCTGCTGAGTCACCTCTCCAGCCCTCTCTCATAAATAGATTCAAAGAATGACTTCAAAAGTAGTCTGGCTTTAAAATCTTGTGATTCTCCGATTAGTTACCCTTTTTTTCTCTCTCTCTTGAAGCAATGTTTTGGTGTTTAAGCTGGGAGGAACATCCTTGTCGCTCAGTATCATGGAAGTGAACAGCGGGATGTATCGGGTTCTTTCCACAAACACCAGTGACAACATCGGGGGTGTGCATTTCACAGACAGCTTAGCTCAGTACCTGGCTTCGGAGTTCCAGAGGTGAGTGCCCCGCCCAGTGATCGGGGTTCACCCCAAGGGCTCGGCGTGTTTGTTTTGCCAATTTAAACTTGTCTCTTTTTTTAAGATTTCTGTGGCTGGGGAGGTGGCTGCGCCTGTTGTGGGGACCTGAACTCCGGTCTGATAGTTTCTACAGCTGAGCCATCTCCTTAGTCCCAGTGTTTTAAACTGTTCATCTGTGAATCAGAATGTCCTCGGAAGTAGGCTCAGCGCAGTGCCTTTTCAGCCAGGCATGGCCGTGCACATTTGGAGTCCCAGCGCTTGCAAGGCAGGGCAGGGGACACTCAAGTTGAGGCCAGCTTGATTTTTTTTTTTTTCTAAAGGGTGACTTCCCACATGGAATAAAAACACGTACTGCTTTTTATTATAAAGGTATTGCTTAACAAAACAATTGATCATAACTTAAAGTAACCCACGCTACAGATGACAGACTTTGACTCACACATCTTTCGGGGCATGAGGAAGCACCATGAGCTCAGCAGTGTTATCACCTGGCTCCCATCATACACAGTGACTGTGGTGACTTAACGGTGACACGCAATCTCCGGCCTGATTGTCTGGCCTGCTGTAGACTCTCACATCAAAGGACGGTTTCTCGTGGGTACTTACTACAGCCATTCCAAATAGTGTAAAACACACACGCTTGCCCTGAGAGAGCCAGACGGTGTGCACAGAAACGTTTAGCAGCATTAGAGGCCTCAGTACTAGTATTTGATTAATGTATTATTGCCGTGATGGTGTTTAGAATATGGTGGCATTAAATTGTAAATGACCTAGGACCTTTAAACTGCAAACGTTGTGTATCTAGGCTGTTCAAGCACGATGTGAGAGGAAGTGCCCGGGCCATGATGAAGCTGATGAACAGCGCTGAGGTGGCCAAGCACTCCCTGTCCACCCTGGGAAGTGCCAATTGCTTCGTGGACTCCTTGTATGAAGGTCAAGACTTCGACTGCAATGTGTCCAGGTGAAATTACACGAAGGCCCAGACACTGCGTGTGGGATTTTCCAGCTTTTCTTTCCTTCCTCGGTTATCTGCAGCGAGGGGACCTCACTATCCAGATCATAACAGACTAAGTAGTTGTTACAGTTCGATCACATTACAGAGTCTTCCCAGGAGCCTTTGTGGCTGGTGACTAGCTCTTTAGTGTAGCCCAAAGGACAGAAAATGTGCTAATGTGCATTGAAGGCTCTTCAGAGGCTGAGAATCCTCACGTTGTTTCTGTGTCTACAATGCCGACTGCCGAGTCTTTCAAATACTCAATTTGTGTTTGCTTATTCATATCTGTGCAAAAAGGAGTTTATCTCAAACATTTTCAACTATAAAGTATATTTAGTATTTGTAGGTAAGAGAATTTAAAATCGCTCTCACCTGCATTTAAGAAATTGAGTGAGGCTCAGCGGGTAGAGGTGCTTGTCTGTCAGTGTATAAGCGCCGTGCAGACACATTCGAATGCGTAAAGGTAACAGATCAGATACAGGAGGACAGAAGGAGCAGCCAGCAGTGTTGGCAGTTGTACAACTTGCTGTGGGTGGGATGGATGGCGATATCTGAGTTTTTCTTGCTGTTCATGAATAAAATGTGGTAACTTTTAAAACACTGAGTATGAGATGAGGCTGTCCAGCTTTCATGGATAGATGGATCTCAGTCCTCCGTGTCAGCACGCAGCTTTCTTGTACAGACTCCCATGTTGCTGTGACGTGCTCTCAGGCTGTAGGTGTGACTGGGAATGCCTGTGAAAGTGTGGACATAGAAAGAGCGAAATGGCCTAGTCAGCGGGTCTGGTGTTCGCAGAGCCTTACTGCTGGGCATGCCGTGGATTTGCCTGTCTTCTTAGCTGGTTTTGGGTGCTTTTGGTCAGCATGAGCGACGGCCTTCCCTTTGAATTGGATGTAACAGCCGTGTAGATGAATAACTCCGGGACACACACACATAGAGAGTGTCTGCTGATGTGCCGTCAGTTCTTGAGATCAGTCACTCTTCCGAGAACTGCACTAAGTGTACTCTGCCCTCTCCTCTGTCCCCTGTCCCTGTCGCTGCAGAGCAAGATTTGAGCTTCTTTGTTCTCCGCTTTTTAACAAATGTATAGAAGCAGTCCGGGCGCTCCTACAGCAGAGTGGATTTACAGCAGATGACATTAACAAGGTAATGCTCTGGCTATTCCCACCGTCTTTTAGGGACAGTTTCAGATCTAAAACAGAGTAACAGTGCAGAAAAATGTTTATGTTTCGGAACTTTTGTTAATGTGAATGATCTGGAGAACTCATGTATGTATGTGTATATTCTGTTTCTACACACACACACACACACACACACACACACACACAGAACCAGAATAGTCCCCTCCCAGTGTGTTTCTGTACATGCGAGACAGACACATAGTGAGGTATGTCCTGCCTGTGCCTGTCAGCTCTGAGGTGGGTAGGAACTGCCGTCTGCCCCAGCTCGGTAAGTGAGAAGACACTCGAGTGCAGAGATGAAGTGATTTCCTGACGACCTTGAGGTTAGTGAGGAGTAGGCACAGGATTAACCCAGATTCGTTCCTCAGTTTGAGGGATGACTATAGGAACATAGGCAGCTCCAGGGAAGCTGCATCATGGGAAAACCCTCACCAGCCAGATGACTCCCTGGAACGCCCTGTCCACTTGCAGGCACCCTGCCTCGTTGCCTGCTGTCCCCAAAGCCAGTGTTATTCTTCTGTAACTGAGGGGCAGACCATGTGGTTTCCTTAGCTTGCTGAAGTATGGCTTCCCTCCTGGACACTGTTGCAGTTCAGGGGGAACAAGCAGCTGCACGTGACTGTGTCTTACTTTCTCTTATAAGACGGTGGCAGTACTTCACCGTGGAAGTGGTGTAGATGATTCTGAGGGTTCCTGGGGACAGTAACTGGAATGTCACCCAGGGAACATTCGGAAATAAACCGTACCATGGGTGATGAGTTAGTGTCGGATCCCTTCTTCATTTAATGGACACTGAGTACAGCTCTGACTTGTTTGAATTGACGTAGAGTCTCCTTAAGCCTTGCTGTTGCAGTGGATACAGGCTTTTAGGAATTTAAAACCCCCAACTGTGTTCCGTCTGTGCACTGCCCTTGCTGCAGTAGGAACCCGGGCTGCATGTCCAGCAGACTCTGGCCGGAGCTCCGCTCCCATGGCTGTTCCCCTGACCTCACAACCACAGGATGTAGACTAAAGGAGCAGCCGTGCGCAGTTCCCCCCCATGGGGTTGTGAAAGACGATGAGCCTTTGAGAACGCCTTTGAGAACGCCGCTACCTCTAATGCTTCTGTTTGATATGGTACGACAGTGTATGCGGTTAGGCTCCGAGACAGGCCCACCGTGATGGGTGGTCCTCTTACAGAGAAGGGAGAGAACGATTGGGCTTTATGGGCATGAAAACATTTAATCCTCACAGCAGCCCTTCAAGGTAGGCACTGTCTACACTTCCAGATGTTCTACTTAAAACACCGGCACTACAGTAGTAAGAACAGATGATTAGCACCATGTCTACAGTGATGTCTGCCAGTAAACTAAAGCCTTATGTAGCAGTTTCTTATGAGCTGACTGTTTACTGTTAACATTGATGGTACCACTATGTACTTTTCATCCGAAAATGAAACATTAAAAACCAAAATCTTCCAGGGTTTTTTTTTTGGGGGGGGGGGTCACTAATAGTTTTTTGTTGAATTATGCTAACTTACAGTTTACTAATACAGCTTTTTGTTGAACATGAGTTTTTTTAAAAGACACGTTCTACGTTTTTGTTCTGTATTTACTAGGATCATAAAATTTTAGGAAAAAAAATTCCTTCCCAAAGGCAAACCCACTTTAAAAAACAAACAAGACTGGTCTTCTCACCCATCACCCGCAGACTGGTGTGGTCCCTGTCTCGTCCACATTCTCCAGAGCACTCCTGTTCTAGCCGAGCCTCCATTAAAAGATTAAATAAGTGGCTGTTGACGACCTCCCGTCCAGGCTGGGCTAGTTCAGCACCCTGCATGTCCAGAGTCTCAGATGATGATTGGATGAATCAGAAACCTGGGGGATTTACAGGGGAGTTTTAAATGAAGTTCTTCAAGACAGGATTTAGTCAGATAGCATACCAAGAGCTTAAAACTTTTTAAAAATGTAAACATATTTTTTTTCTCAAGGTCCTTGCTAGTTTTCCATTAAGGATACTGGCTACAAAAATGATGTGGTGTACAACACATTCCTTATAAACTGTGGGGATGATACAGAATAGTAATTCCTGCTATCAATTGACTTCATGATTAAACTATACCATATTGATCCTAAGCCCAATGTCTGTTGCTGTGCTGTGATTCTGTATCTTCCGTCTGTTGAGAGGGAAAGCCCATAAGCCTGTTGTACGTTAGGTAATGGCGTGTTGTACATTAGGTAACTGTGTCTGACATGGTCTCATGGGGTAGCGTTTGCCCATCCTGTCCTTCCTGTTCTAGGTTGTGCTGTGTGGTGGATCGTCAAGGATCCCAAGGCTGCAGCAGCTGATTAAAGATCTCTTCCCAGCTGGGGACCTTCTCAACTCCATCCCTCCAGATGAGGTCATCCCTATCGGTGCAGCCATCGAGGCCGGGATTCTTGTTGGGAAGGAGAGCACCTCAGGGGATGACTCTGTCCTGATCGAGTGTTCAGCCCGGGATATTTTAGTTAAGGTATGTTCAGTTTTCTGTTACGTAGTTACTACAAAGTGATTGCTGTAGGTTTCCTTCATATGGTATTGTGTCATAAGCCCTGTAACAAGTACGGGAGGAACTTAAGTTTAGACTAGTGATTCTTTTCATGGGCTCTTTATGTTGTGTCACTCAGTATCTGTGGAACAAGTTGACTTCCCACGAAACTGAAAATACAGTTTTAATGCTTGCTTCTAGCATCTTTAGAGAGAACTGTGTATCAGTAAGTAATTAAATATGGGGAAGGGGGGTGGACCTGGGGGCTGTACCTGTGTTTTCTGTCCTCTTTCCAGAGTATCAGTGAGGACTGTGTATGTCCATTACAGCAGGAATAACAGGCTGTTTTCAGTTGAAAAGATAAAAACCAGCACACTCCTCTTGCTTTCCTGCCTCTTAGGGAGTCGATGAATCAGGTGCCAACAGATTCACAGTGCTGTTCCCCTCTGGGACTCCTCTGCCAGCGCGAAGACAGCACACGCTACAAGCCCCTGGCAGTATATCTTCTGTTTGCCTTGAACTCTATGAGTCTGAGGGCAAGAACTCTGTTAAAGAGGAGACCAAGTTTGCACAGGTAAATATATAAACCTGGATATTACAACTTTGTCTCAGGCAAATATTTCTTCCACTTTTCCTCCTGAAGTTAATTCCGTTCCCATCTCCATTAATACAAATAATATGTACCCTGGGAACTCCTAAGACTAAGCTGCTTCTACTTACTCAACTTTCCAAAGTGAGAAGGGATCACTGGTCAGCGTTGTGAAACAAGAAGAATAAAACCATTTTGTGTTTGCTTCTCTGTGCTCTTGGCTCATCTTAGTGATTTGGCAACTAGCAGAAGAAGAAAAGATTTTTCTGTTTGGTAAATACCAGATGCCGTACGAGGTAATGTTCAAACAGAACCGCCTGCCTCAAGTTGCTCTCTGACCTTTACACACCCATCAAGGCCCATGCACATATGCACACAAAATAACCAAGATAAAATAGTTTTGTGAAAGAAAATTGCAGGCTGGGCAGTAGTGGGTAGTGTGCACCTTTAATCCCAGCACTCGGGAGGCAGAGGCAGGCAGATCTCAGGAGATCTGAGGACAGCCAGGGCTACACGCAGAAACCCTGTCTTAGAAAAAGAAAAAGAGGGGTTGGGGATTTAGCTCAGTGGTAGAGCGCTTGCCTAGCAACCGCAAGGCCCTGGGTTCGGTCCCCAGCTCTGAAAAAAAAAGAAAAGAAAAAAAAAAAAAAAGAAAAAGGAAATTTAGAAGGTATGTGGAAGGAGGGAGGAGAAGGTTTCTGTGCTCCCGTATGTTCACACCCTTGCCAAGTGAGTCACAGGAGAGCGACTTGTAAAATCATTAAACTTGATTCTGGCAGAGTCCAGGGCGCAAAGCCGAACTTCTAACTGGGTGTATTGGAACACCTATCTTTCAGAAACTAAGAAATGACAGACTTCCATAACACCTCTTGCTGACAAATGTCACCCAAAAATTCTGTATATTTCTTTTAAATGGATAGCATTCCAAGTATACACAGAAAGTATGCTTGAAGGGTAATCTGTGTTACTACGGGCAATGACTTACTTCCAAAAGTAGTCTGGGTTCTTTTGAGGACAATACTTCCTAACAACAATCATGTTAATCAGATATGACATAAAAGAGGGACAGATACAGTAATTGTCTTATATCTTTCTAAAGGAGATATAAGCCTCTTAACAAGGCTTAACTCCTTAATTTCTGAATTCTCTCTAAATGGTAAGATAGTTGAAAACTGTCCCACTTTAAAAGGTTTGTTTTGGTTAGAACTTTGATCCTTTACAATGAGAAAGTACTGAATTGCCTTTATTTTTTTGTTGTTTATCTGTTTTGCTTTTACACAAACAGGTTGTGCTCCAGGACTTAGATAAAAAAGAAAATGGATTACGTGATATATTAGCTGTCCTTACTATGAAAAGGTACAAAATGAAATGTTTCCAATATTATGAAGTTTCTCTGGAACTTGGTCCCTTTAGTTTGGCTAAATTATCATTCCAGGCAAATCCCTTGTTAGAACACTGCAGTTCTTCCTAGTGAGCACTTCTATTTTAGGAAAAAGGTGTCTATCGAGTAATTAGCAGCCTTGTGGGTCTTCTGTTGTCCCTTCTATCTCTATGTGGAAACTCCAGGAAGTTTGTTACTAGCCACATTCAGCTGTTGCCATGTTTGCTAGCAAGGCCATCTTATTGTTTATTTCAAGGAAACGTTTCTCATTTGACTTTAGGAATAATATAGGCTGTAAACCATATTTAGAAAGATCTCGAATGGCCTTGACAGAGCCTGAGTTAGAGTTGGCATGACCTGTCTTGAGTGTATGTAAAGTTTTAAGCTTTTATGGTCTTGGATTTTTAGGGAATATAGCTGTGAGGTCAGAGGTTTAGAAGGAAATCCAAGAGCCTCCTAGAAAAGGCACAGGCCAAATTTAAAGACACTGAACTTGTATTTAATCTTTGTCTTAATAAACTTCTTTTGAAACTTTCCAAGTCCTCCTCAAAGACTTGGTGCTTGTAGAAACTGAGCTGATGAAACCTATTTTCTGTCTTTGTCATAGGGATGGATCTTTACAGGTGACGTGCACAGACCAAGAGACCGGGAAGTGTGAGGCCATCACTGTTGAAGTTGCATCCTAACTGTTCAGATAAACCAAGACGTTTTTTAGAACTGTAATATCAACATTATTTGGTTTTGTGTATAAGTGTTGTTTATAATAAAATGCTTTTTCAAAGAATGGTATAAGCTATGTTTCTATTAAAATACAATTCATTAGTAAGTACTGGAGTCTTTGTTTTCTTTTTTATATAAGATTAACCATTATTAATGGAAAATAGGAAACCTATTTAAGATATACGTTGATTTGATTGAAGATTTACTGAAAATTGTAGAAGTTTTAAATGTTCTAATTTGAAAGCCTTCCGTTGGTTTCTTGATGAGTAAGAGCATTTAACTGCCTTTCATAGTAACTGAGAACAGTTGCAGGCTAGAGTGTACTAGCTTCCTCATTACTATGACAAAATCCCCAACAAAAACTTAAAAGGAGGACAGATTTATTTCGCTTATTGTTTCAGAGATTTCTTTCCATTATGAGGGCGTAGTACTACAGCTCACACCAGACAAGGGTACAGAAAGAAGCCAGAGGAAGAGAAATCTCCCAAGACACTTTCTTTAACTCTGCCTCACCCTACTTCCCACCCAGTTCCCAGTAGTGCCGTCATGGGGAGCGGGAGCACTCTTCTGATCCCAGCCTGGTCTACAGAACAAATTCCAGGACAACCAGGGCTACAGAGAAACTCTCAGAAAAGGGAAAGGAAAAACAAGTTACATATTTCTAGCACACTATGGTATTGAGTGATATACGTATTCCTAAAGAAGTGCAGGCATAGAAAGCCTGACCAAAACCTACTAAGGCAAATACTAAATACTTTTGGTCTGAGTTTTGAGGCCATCCCGGACTACAGAGTTCCAGGATAGCCAGGGCTATATGGAAAACACACAGAAACCTTGTCTCAAAAAGCCAGGGGGCAGGATGAAGGGAAGGAAGCCCTCTGTGAGCAGAATGCCTCAGGGTTTCAGCAAACTCACATTTTCATCTGTGAGGTGGCAATAGGTGGGGGTCTCAATGATTCCTGGGGTAGCATCAAGTCCTGATTTGTATAAAATACTAGGCTTCTTTTTAGTAATCTAGTCTTTTTTTTTTTTTTTTTTTCTTTTCTTCGGAGCTGGGGACTGAACCCAGGACCTCGAGCTTGCTAGGCAAGCGCTCTACCACTGAGCTAAATCCCCAACCCCATAATCTAGTCTTTTAACAAGCCCACTTTCTTTGACCCAATTCCTATTTTAATCAAAATCTTATTTTCAGTCATTTCTGTACTTTCCCATTCTTACTGTAAATATGACTAAAGGCAGTAGGCAAAAATCATACCATAGACTACTAGACTACATTAAATTTTTTCCTACCAAAATAGTTGGCAAATTACTCTAATTTAGCCTCATACAAAATCTGGCACAAGTCCGACTGTAGACAAGTCCTCTGAGAGGAGGTGGAGTCTACTCCCCATCCCAGTAGAGGTTCATTACCATCTGAACCTCCTGAGCTACACTACTGTCCACACTCAAACCAATGCTCTGGCCTGAGTTCCCAAAGAACTGCCCATTTAACTGCTTATGATTCTCTAGCCTTCATTTCTAGGCGTTTCCAAATTCCTCTGTACACCAATTCCAAAGGTGTACAGACAAGGTGAATCGCATTATTGGGTAATGATACAACCGTGATTTCATCTTAGCACCACCTTTCTCAGTTTTCTCAGCAGTGTGACAGAGTACCTGACATTGCCACCTTTAAATGAAGGATCTATTTAGTTCATGGTTTTAGGGATTTCAGTTCATCGTGGTTGGGAACGATGAAAGGGCCAGTCACATGACAGACAGCAAAGGGAATACTGCAAGGGGCCAGAGTAAGAAGCGCCCTCTCAGAGTCTGCCACAGCTCCTGTATTGGCCACTCACTCTTAGAACCAAAAGGTCTCCGAGTGTAAGGGAGGAATTATTTTGTCTCTTCTTGATTCTGAGCTCATGGGGAGACCAGATAGAGAAAGGAGTATAGAGAAGTGGCTACTGACCACACGGCAGTGGGCAGTGTATCTAGATTTGTTTCCCATGAAGGGAAGAATTTGCATTCATTTCTCTCCTTGATTCCCACCCTTTCTCATAGGACATGGTAGCACATGTTTGCAGTTGCAGCTGTTGGGATGCTAAGTAGGCAGGGTAGCTTTAGCCCAAGAGTCAGACCTGCCTGGACACCACAAGGAGAGAAGCTGCTAACTCCACAGTAAGTTCTAAGCTCTGTCTCTGTACCTTGTTCAAACTGTATGGATGTGGTTTATTGTTAGAAACGTTTATCGTGGAGATGGCAGCACCCTTTAGAAGTTCCTGAAGACGCAGGAGGCAGAGGCAAATGTTTGCATGGTAATTTTGTATCACATTAGTAGCAAACTGAATAGAAGGCATATCCTTAAATAAGGAAACAACTTCAAATTCTTGACCAAGTACTTTGTGTTTCTTGTGTAAAGTTATGTGATATTGAGAGATTATTTCTGTATCTAATCTATATAAACATCTGACCTCAGGACTAGGGAAATAACAGCTGAACTGGTTCAATTCCTAATATAAAATCTTTGTGCCTCAGAAAATATTTTAGGATTTTATTTTATGGTTATTACTTTCAGTGTTTTACAAGAAACTGGGGGGGGGGGGCTGGAGAGATGGCTCAGCGGTTAAGAGCACCGACTGCTCTTCCAGAGGTCCTGAGTTCAATTCCCAGCAACCACATGGTGGCTCACAACCATCTGTAATGAGATCCGATGCCCTCTTCTGGTGTGTCTGAAGACAGCGACAGTGTACTTATATATAATAAATGAATAAAAAAAACAAAAGAGCCATTTTAAAAGAAACTAGGGGTTGGTAAACTTGAGCTTATAGGTCAGATCTCTCTCATACCCATTGTTGTAAATAAAGCTGTATTAGAGCATAGCCTTGACTATGTGTCCCTGTGGCTGTGTGACAGGGTGTGTGATCCAGAGTTAAAATATTTACTCTCTAGCACTCTGCAAAGTAAGCTTGAATGCCAATGAGATGGCTTAGTGTGGAAAAGCAACTGCTCCCAGGTCTGATGACCCAGGGTGGAAGGAAGGAGCCAAACCTTCCCAGTTTTCCTCTGACTTTGAGTCACGGCACATGCACACCCACATACTAAATAAAAATAAGGAAGAACAGTCTGTTAATTCAAAGTAGGTTATTTATATAACAAAGTACATGAGGGCTTATGTGAAATTTCCTTCCTTCCATATTGACTTTATTTACATTGAAGTCAAACTGTAATTCCGCGTGTGTGAGTGTGTGCCCCTGTGTGAACACCAGAGGTTGAGTTGACCTCGGAAGGGATTTTCTTTCATTCCTCTTCACGTTATGTTTTTGAGGTGGAGTGTCTCAGGGGACCTGGAGCTCACAGACTGGCTGACCGAGGAGCCCCGGATCCTCCTGTCGCTGGCTCTCAGTGCTGAGATTATGGGTGACGCTGTAACCAAAACAACTTTTTTTTTTTAAGGCATTTAATTGGGAGCTTGCTTACAATTTCATCAGAGGTCAGTCCGTTATCACGGTAGTTTGTAGGCAGGCGTGGTGCTGGAGAAGTAGATGAGAGTTCTCCATCCAGATCTGGTGAGGCGGGCAGAGGGAAAGAGAGAGAGAGAAAGGGGGGAGGGGGAGGGGAGGGGGAGAGACTGCGCCTCACATGGGCTTTTGAAACCTCAAACCCCACCCCTAGTGACATTTCCTCCAGCAAGGCCACACCTTCGAACAGTGCCACCACTCCTAGTGACTAAGCATTCAAACGTATGAACCTATGGAGGCCATTCTCCCTCGAGCCACTGCACAGGTGTGAGCTCCAAACTTGGCTCTTTTTTTAAACGTGTGCGCTGAGGATCTGACCTCAGATCCTCAGGATTGTACAGCAAGCACTTAGCTCGCTAAAGCCATATCCCCAGCCCGTCAAATTATAACTCTGCCACTGCACGACGCTGTCTAAGGGAAACAACCAAATACAGGAATAGGAAAACCACAAGCCCTGGGATCGTAACCAAGGGTTTCTTTTACAGGGGTACAACTCCATCACGCAAGGCCCTACTTTTGCAACCCAGTGGCCTCCAAGGGCTCTGATCCTAAGTATATATACTGGAAAGTGGGATTTTGACATGCGATTTAAGAGGTGAGGGGGTGCAAGCATTCAATCTGTATTCTATTACAGATTGATAGCTTTTACAGATTTTTTTTTTTTTTCCGGAGCTGAGGACCGAACCCAGGGCCTTGTGCTTGCTAGGCAAGCGCTCTACCACTGAGCTAGATCCCCAACCCCCAGATTAATTTTTTGAACTTACATTTTGTCTACTTACTATTTTAAGTACATTACATGCTTATTTAAATTCACATTTTTAATCCAGTGTGCATTTGTACTCTGCTTCTCAGAGAACATTCGAGTCGGAAAAGGTAAGCTCCATAGGTCAGTGGAAATCACGTTTTCAGCGAGAGTTATGAAAACTGCGAAATATCCTAATCCTGTTCTTCTATCCCAAAGACTGGGGTGCCTGCCAATCAATCAATCCAAATCAATCACTTGCCAGGGTTTACCAAGATCCTCAGTTTGGTCTCAGGACCCTTTACCTTCTTAACAATTCTTGTGATGGAGCAGTACAGCGTTCCCTGTTATTTAGGAAGTAGAGGCAAGAGGACCATTTAAACCTAGGAATTCAGAGACAGCCTGGAAAACCTGATGAGATCCTGTCCCTTAAAAAAACAATTGATAATCCAAAGAGCTTTTGTTTATAATATATAACTCCTTAGACAATCAAAGATTTTTCAAGTTATTCAATAGATTTTTAAAATAAATTTAAAATGTAAGACATAATTGAACATGTTACCCATGGGAATAGAATCTTTATAAAAACAATAATAACGCTTGAAACAGAAGCTTTAGCAGGAAGTATTTGGTATCTTGTGTTCTTTTCAAGCCGCTTAACCTCTGGCTTCGGCAGGAGACAGCTATGTTTTGACAAGTGCGTTCCTTTGTCAGTGTATGAGACGAGTTGTGCAAGTTCTGGAAAATTACAGACATCCATGAGAAAACATAGAGTGATAAATGACAGGGCCTTCCCGGCATCAGGAAGAAAATGCTTAGTGCCTTTTCGTGAGGAGGACATGTGCTGAGAGGTGTGTTTTGTGCAGGTTAGTGTGTAAACTTCGCAGAGCACATGCAGCACTGGCAACCATGTCCTCAGGAGACAAAGTTGTTGCACGCGCAAAACTGCCATTCTGCGCTCATGGGTTTCCTGAGGGCTTTCAGGCCCACTCATCTACACTCTGAGAATGGAGAGTAGACATTGATGAATGCTGAAATGGCCGGGTCTATGCTATGCCCTGGGACTGATAAGATTAAACAACGGAAATACTTCACTTATAAAAAAATAATTTATATATAAAAATTTGCAATGTTGTGATCGACCCAGAGCCTTGAATCTATCAGACAACTGCTATTCCACCAAGATCTCCTCCTGACCACCCCGGAGTCCTTTGCTAATTTTTTTTAAATGAAACTTAGCAAGGCCAAAAATGCTTGTGAGATTCTACCCTGACAAATTTTGACAAAAGCTTTTAAAGGAGAGCTAGAGGACGCAGTCAGACAGAATGCCTGAGAGGCCTCTGAAGAAGTAACATTTGAGTTAAATCTGGCCAGGTGAAACAGAAGGGCGCTCCACATGTAAGGGGTGGGAGCGAGTCCTTTGAGCTAGAACATGATTTCCAGATTAAAGTGTGTATTAGGGGAGGGGGGACTTTGGTAACCCCAGCACACCAAAGTAGCAGCAAGAGGATCAGGACTTCAAAGCGATTCTCAGACAAAGCAACTTGGAAGCATGTTTCACTTTATGTATTAAAGGCTCCTTGGCTGGGCGGGAGGTGGCTGGAAAGGGGAGCAGTAGAGAGGTCAAGGAAGCTAGGCTTTTTTGGCTGAGAAATGATGGTGTGGGCAATGGAATTAAAGAGGCGACAGGCAGTGTGTCTGATTAGCACTGACATGACCTGCTTACGGAATTAGAGATGGTCTTTTATGTGTAACGGTTCTCCTTACAAGTTGTCGGATTTACAGTGGTAAATGCCCTGATTCTCCCTGAGCATACGTGGGTAAAACCTGCCCTCAGCTTAAGGCTGTTAATGTTAGTCGAGTTCTTGGCAGGGTTGGTTGGATGCTGACAATGGTCAGGCCTTTCCTCTAAGTCCAGCTGCTACATGGCCACACCAACTCTTCAGAATCTCTTTGAGTGATTTCAACAGACCGCATCTCTCCAGGAGAACCCAGCCAGCAGCAGATTTTTAAGATCCTGAGCTGTAGTGGTGCGGAGAGAAAGGAAAAGTAATGGGGCTTGGTTGGGCGAGGTGCTGAGGAACAGGAGTGGGAAAGAAGCTACCTGCGCACACTAACCGGCCCATCATTGTCTGAGTTTTGGGGCGTGCGCGTCAGGTCTTTGTGAAGAGACTGATTGTACCGCATGGGGGGAATCCTGGCAAACAGCCTCCCAAGTCAAAGTGGATAACGTGCAGCGAGGGGCGGGGCCAGTTTCCACGGACAGGCCCCGCCCCCGCCCGCCCCCACCGTGCGGCGCAGGCGCAGTGGCTACCACGGCAGGGGTCGGCCTCCACTGACGTCAGAACGCCTCGCTACTTACAGCCTCCCAGCTCCGGAGTCCCTCGCGGGCCGGGGCGGGGCGTCCGGCCAGCTGAGTTATTCGGGCTGACCGCGCCAGTTTGAATGAAAGCTCCGCAAGATGGCGGCGGCCAGGGCCAAGGCACGGAGCGGTGAGGCCAGAGCGCGGTGTCACCGGGCTCCAGGTCCGCCCCAGAGGCCCAAACCCAGGCGAACGACGAGACGCTGCCGCGCGGACACCGTGACGGCGCGACGCTCGCGGTCGTCTGCGGGCGGGAGACGCGCCGGCTCCAACCGAGCGAGGTCCAGAGCTCCGCGGGCCGCGGTCTTTGGCGGCGAGTGTGCACGAGGTGCCTCATTCAAGGGTGAGCAGGAAAGCACACGCGCTGCCGCGGTAGTGGTCGCCACCTCCGAGCCGGGGGTGGGGTGGGGTAGCGGGGCTGAGGTGCGGTGCTGGAGAAAGGGGACCCTTGGTGCCTGCGTTCGAGCGGGCCTGGCATCGCTGTGAGGCGTCTGCAGACACAACCCTGAGCTCCTGGAAACTTTGGGGGCTGCCTGGAACTTGCAGGTTATTTATGTGGATGCTGAAGCCGGGGGCACGCACTGCGCGTGCGTACGCTCGAGTCGCGCGCGCCCTTTGAAAGTCTGGGTCTCGCAAAAGCCTTGTGGAATGAAAAGGCTGTTCTCCAGCTCTTCCCTCCGCTCCACTCAGATGGTGACACTTTATTATTCCCGTAACTCTGCTTCCTTGAAGCGCAATGTGGGGGTGGGGTGGTAGAACGATTTTTATAAGCGGGATTTTTTTATTTTTAATATTCCGAGATGCTCAAAGATGTAGCATTTCTGTTGCGAGGGGAGGTGCGTTGTAATTACACATAACGCTTCGTTATGACGTTTTCACACGAATATTACGGTGATCATATTCAACACCACCCTCCATTATAGGGTTGTGTTTTTGGATTCTTGGCTAGGGGCAAGAATTAAAAAAAAACAGCTAACACCTTGGTTACATAAAGGAGAGGACTCTTCTTTGCAGACGATTAGCATAAGGAGATTAGCATTAGACAAAACAGCCTGAAGATTTTTAGAAGCGATTTATGAGATGTTTTTACAGCTTTCTTGCCCCCAAACCCACACCTAAGCAAATTGATGTTTTCTGGCAAATTTGAGGGAAAGTCTTTGCCTTTTGCAAGTGCCAGAAATAGGAGTTATTTGCACTGACTGGAGTGCTGAAGCTATGTTTAATGGTTTCTGACAATGAAGCCCTTCCTTGCGGAGGTGAGGAAGGACTGTGGGAAAATTAGAGCAGTTATGTTGTCCCTTCCTGAAAATTTACCTCAAAACGTTTTTGCCCACCCCTTTGGAGAACTCCTAAATACAACTTGATAAGTTACAGATACATTTTCTTTGGTCACCTCTGTTTTCAACAAACCTCACTTTTTTTCAGTGAGTCCTACACACAAAAAGATTGAGACCTTCTGGAAGTTGTGTAGCTAGGTGGCCCACCAACGGGTAGAACGGAGGACTCTTGATCATCTCGTATTGATCCTGATATTAGCCATATAGTGAAGTTTGTTACATTTTCCTAGACATCAGCTGCGTAATTATATTTTTAAATTTAGGATGGAATACAGTTCATTTCTGACCTCTGTACGGTTATTGTGTTAGTATGTCTGATTTTCAAGTCTGGCTTATGGATTATTTCCATTGGGTTGTGTAACTGCTGGCTTGAAAACTGTAGGGAATGAGTATTACAACACTCACTATGTCTTCTATTTCAAGTAGAATTCTCTGGTTTATGCATGTTGAAAATATACTTCCCCATGCGCAAAATAAATGAAGCTAAAATTTCTGCCGTTTTCCAAAATGGGAAAGGTAGGATATGGATTTTAACTATAAAACTATATTTCAGACTTAAATTCTTACCATCTGCGTGACCATTTTAGAATATATTTTAGATATATCTCTAACAATGTGTCTTAGCTGTTTATTAGAACAGTTATAACCTGTGTAGAATAAAATAAAACAGTAAAAAAAATTACTTTTTACCTTCGCATTTATATGTAACCCTAAGAAAGTTTAGACGTGAAATATTTTAAGTAGTTAAGCAAGAGTTAGGCATTTTGGTTACAAGTGGGATAGATGTGCACCGGAAAGTAAACCAATTCACCAAAACCAGTTCTTTACCCTGTAACTTTTTTCTTAGACATACATAGCTTCTTGTCATATGCGTTCCTAGACTATAAAATTGTCAGCTGAGAGGGTTTTAAGTTTTTGTTTCAGCCTAGTAGCTATTTTATTGGTAAAGAATTCTATTTTCTTATTGTAGCCTGGTGTGTGCCTTGCCTAGTTTCACTTGATACTCTCCAGGAATTATGTAGAAAAGAAAAGCTCACATGTAAATCGATTGGAATCACCAAAAGGAATCTAAACAATTATGAGGTGGAGTACTTGTGTGACTACAAGGTAGTAAAGGTAAGGCAACGTCTAGCCCCTGGGCAGAGACCTGTTCACACTGCAGTGTTTCCTATTTCTTTAACATAAAAAGAGCCTCAAAATAAGCAGAGTTCTTCTTAATGTTTAAGGCTGTAAGTCATAGACTTGTGTGCACTGTCATCGGTTTGGTCAACTGAGGGGATCCTGAAGCGTCAATGCTCTTGCATTAGAATATTTAGGGTGTTGATATCCTTCTGCATCCAACTCTTGACTGTTCCCATATGGATGACCAGAGCAAATGTGTCGTGTCAGATTGGCTTGTCCTGTAATTCATGTTGTTCCTGGATCATAGTTCCCGCAGCACCTGGGAGGAGCCCAGGTCTCAAGCCAACTGTAGAATTATCGAATGTCCTCCAGAGGCAGCAGCATGTGTCTCCTGCCATCCTGTCAGACTCTGTGTGCTGTAGGTTTGATAAAACGGGCTAACTTTCATGGGCATTTTAAGCCATTGTTTCGTTGCTTACAGTTTGAGCAAATGAGTTGTTCTAAGAAGCTATTTTATCTAAACCCTGTCATTATATTATTCATAATCCATTTACGTGTAGCCTTCCTCCGAGATCTGGCCATTAATCTCAGTTCTTGCAGACAAATAATCAAGAGTCCTATTTAGATTAGGTGATTTTTTTTTTCATCTTTGCTGAGACCTTCATTTAAGTCCATTTCTTCTTTGAAATGCTGTCTTCCTGTAGTAACTAACATGGCCTCCCCGGCACAGAGCTCTTGGTCCAGCATCTCTCCCAACCCTGAGCATCCTGCTTTGAATAGAGCCTAACTGTGTGCCCTCTTGGTTTATAGGCCCTAGGCTGAGCAGTCCAGCTGAGATCATCATCTGATCATGTGCATTAACTCCATTAAAATATACGTCTAAGCTGCACCTGCTGGACCTGCTGGGCCTGGAATCCCAGCTACTAGTAAGGCTCAAACAGGAGGCTCACAAGTTCAAGCCCATCTTGGGCAACCTAGACTCTTTAAAATTTATTTTTTAAAAAGATTTTAAAAGAAACTACAGCTCAGTATTAGAGCCCAACAAGTACAAAGCCCCAATAATGCCCTCAGTACACACACACACACACACACACACACACACACACAGCAAAACCCCAAATTTCTCCTATTCTCATATTGCTCATTTCTACTTGACAGGCTTTTCCCCTATTGCTCTGTTTTCTTATTTGTGTCAGTGGTTTTCCCAATGTCTGTTACTATTTTGGATCTCCTCTCCCCTTACTTTCTCATGTCAGCAGAAGGCATCCCTGCCCTCCTTGAATGTAAGCCTTTAACATTCGGTTCACCTCCATCACTAGTTATCTGTCTTCTTTCTTTCTTTCTTTCTTTCTGTCTGTCTGTCTGTCTGTCTGTCTGTCTATCTATCTATCTATCTATCTATCTATCTTTCTATCTTATCTACCTATCCATCCATCATTATCTGTCTTCAGTCTCTCAAAGATATCACCCTTTTCTCACTGTCTCCTTCCCCAGACTTTGCCTAAACCTGTGGTTTCTGTTTAATTAATTTAGACAAGGGCTTTCTATTTAGTCCCAGGCTGGCCTTGAACTCACAGTCATGGTGTTCTAGCCTCTTCAGTGCTGGGATTATTTGTATAATGTATACTTCCAGCTTATTGTCTTTTTAATACTAAGCTCTTTTCTCACTCGTTTAGGACAGTCAATAAACTATATTTACATCTTCCCTGACCTTTGGCTATCTTCCTTTGGCCTCCCTTCTCTACTTGCACAGCTATTTCTTACATTTTCCTTCTAATTCATTTAAAAAAAATAACATATTATTGAGATATAATTTGCTTTAAAGTGTACAGTTCAAATCTTGGTATACGCCGGTTGTGGTGGCGCATGCCGGTAGGATTTGCTGAAGGAGGCAGAGGCAGGAGGATCACGAGTTCGAGGCCAGCCTGGGCTACACAAATCTTGGTATACTCACAGTCAGTCAATTTTAGAGCATACTCTCATTACTCTAAACAGAATCTCCAGACCTAACCATTGCTGGCCAAATTTCAATTACTCACCCTAAGAAACTGCTAAATCTATTTTATGTTTCTGTAGAGTTGTGGGAACCTCCCATCCCCACTCTCTTCCTCTCCTCCACTCTCCTCCAGCTCTGTGTTCCAGAGAAGGACCTCTGCTATCCTGCTTTGTCATTCTCTGCCTGATTGCTTTGAGACCTGGTCTCTAGCTGAACCCAGAGCTAGGCTGGTAGACAGCAGGTCTCAGCAGTCCTCCTGTCTCTGCCTCCAGCAGCACTGGGATTACAGGTGCATGCAGTTTTCCCTGGCTTTTCATGACCTCTGGGACTAGAACTGGGTCCTCATGTTTCTGGAGCAAGTGTTGTTCCAGTGATCCATCCCAGCCCTGTCCTCCTCTTTGTATATGGAGAACGATACCTGCTTCTTAGTTACTGGCTTCACTTACTTCGAGTTCGAGTGATGGAGCATGTACTGGGTAAGTACCCTACCACACTGAGTTATATTCCCTAGACCTTCATTTTTCATTTTGAAATGAAGCCTTGCTAAAGTAGCCCAGGTTGGCCTTGAATTCACTTCAAATCCCAGAAAAGTCTTGAACTCGGAATCCCCCTTGTTTTAGCCATCTGAAGAGCTGAGATTACAAGTCTGCACCACTGGACTCACTCTTGAAATAATTTTTTTTCTTTTGTTTTTTAAGACATGGTTTCTCTGGGTAGCCTTTGCTATCCTAGAAGTCACTCTGTAGATCAGGCTGGCTCGAACTCACAGAGATCACCTGCCTCTGGTTTCAGAGTGCTGGGATTAAAGGTGTGTGTCTGGCCTGGAATAATGTTTTAAGGCTTATGTCTTTGGTCGTGTAAGATCATGCTGCTTCCCTTTCTGTGCCAGATACGTTCAGTTGTGTTGAGGCATCACATGCATCTGGGACAGACAGATCTGAGTTGTTTCCATCTGGGCTGTAGAAACAAGGCTGATCCGATGCTCAAATGCAAGCTTCTGTGCGGACAAGGCTTCATTTCTCTTGGTGTGGAGTTGCTAGGTCCTGTGATGTTTTCGTTTAACTCTTTCGGGACCTGCCATCCTTTTCCAGAGCTGCATCCTTTGCTTCCACACCAGCAGGGGATGAGATTTAGTTTCTCTGTAGCGATTGTCCTGGGAAATGCATCTCATTGTGGCTTTATTTACACTTTTCTGGAAGTTAATGGTGTCCAACATCTTTTTATCATTCTCCTACTGGACATTTGTGTCTGTTGTGGTGAACTCATTATTCAGATACTTAGCTCATTCTAAAAATACTTTTCATATATTTATATCTCGTGTGTGTGTGTGTGTGTGTGTGTGTGTGTGTGTGTGTGTGTGTGTGACAGTGACAGGATCTCTCACTGAGCCACATGCATTCCATTCAGGTTATGTTGACTGGCCATTGGGCTCCCACATTCTGCCTATCTATCCTTCCAAAGCTAGAGTTACAGTATGTAGGGTTCAGAGGACAACTTTGAGTTGGTTCTCTCCTTGCATCATGTGGGGACTGGAAATCAAACTCAGGTTGTCAGGCCTGGAGTAGGTGTACCTTTACCTGCTAAGGCATCCTCCTGCCCTGACCTTTTTTTTTTTTTTTTTTTTTTTTAAAAAAAAGATGTTGCATTGCCTAGGCTGGAACCTGTGAGCTCCAATAATCCCCACACCTTTATCTCTGGAGTAGCTGAGACTATGCATGTGAGCCACTACACCCTACTGAGGAAGAATTTGGAATTGTTTTGTGTTGCTGGGAATGGAACCCAGGGCCTTGGATATGTTGGGCAAGCATTCTACTCTGATGTCACCCTGCCCCAACAACCAGAATAAGAATAGCTTTGTTATAAATGGAAGGATGAACCTCTGTGTAGGTAGCAACACAGAGGAATTTGTAACAATTTGCAAGCAAAACACAATAGAGCAGTAAGTGGTTCTGTGGGTTTTTGTTTTTATAAAATAAACCTTATGCCTTCATCATGGAGCACAGAGTGGAGAATTATCAGATTGGAGTCAGGAAGCCATCTGGAAGATTAGTATGATGATCCAGATAAGAAGGTGTCGCCAGAAGTGACTAATCTTTTGCATTAGAGATGGGTAGGAAGAAGCCCATCTCAAGTGAACCGTGATGATAGACTAGAGAGAAAGACTTAAGATTGCCCACCTGCTTCTCAGTTTTGTCCCTAGGTAGATAAGAGTTCTCTGATGAGTCATCCAGACAGAGCTGTTTAGGAAAAGACGAGCATCGATCATGGCCGTCAGGAGGCTATAGATTATGAGCAGCAGGTAATGTTTGGAAACCATCAGCATATAACTATTATATCATCAGGGAGGTGGGAAGATTGCCCAGAAAGTCTTAGAGCTGGAATTTCAGTAACCTGGAGTTACCCAAAGAGTTGCCTGTATGGCATATGGCTTTATAGTGTTTCTCAGATTCTCAAAAAGAGAAACAAGTATCCAATAAGTATCTAATAAAAAGTGACCAAGAAGCTATGGCCGTAAAGAAAGTAGAAAAAGAACAAAAATACAGAGAAAATCATACATTGACCCCTAAGGAATGTTTTGTGGCTACTGCTGTAGAGCCAGGTTACCTGAGGACAGAAGACTGAGTTGTCTTGGTAGTTAGAGTATAAAGTGGAGTGTAGTGCACTTATATTGAAGCGTCACACACCATGGATTCTAAGAATTGTCAGAAGTATCGTAGTAGCCAACGTAAAGTCCAGCACAGTGCCGAAGGTCTTCCCCAGTACTCGTTGGCATTAGCATTGTTTTTAACATTCTCACCTGAAAACTAGACACACCCATTCTCTCAACTCTGGTTTCTTTTCTCTTTTGTTTTTTTGCTGCTTCCTTATAAGCCACAGGTTTTGCTTTTATCAAGCCTATTATGTCATACATAAAAATATCCTGTCAGTCTTTGACAGTATAGTTTTTTTTTTTACTTTCCTCTGTACTTTTTAAAAATTATGTGATTTACAGATTTCCTTCTTTCTGTTTTAATAGTATTGTTAGGTTATTTTGGCATTTAATATTGAAATGGAAGGATTGATGTTTATTTCACATACTGCCTTTTCTCCCAAAGGGATTTTACCCCTTGTAATTCATCAAACCACATATGTCTGATAAAAGCCAAAAAGATTTTTAGCTTTTATTTGGAATTGTAGGTTACTGAATTAGTTAAATTTGCCTTATAAGTCAGTGGTATTTATAAAGTAATATTATTTTTCAAAAAGAGAAATCTCTTTTTTAGATTTTAAAAACAAAATATGCTTCTAAAATAAGACTACAAACCAGAGGAAAAAAATTTCCAAACTGTCAAAATCAATCCTGTATCCTTATGTTTATCAATTTTGTATAGTATAAATAAGTATTATATTTACTGTACAGAAATTGAGTAGTTACCAATGTGATAATGTATCAGCCTTGGTCATTTTAAATACAAGTGCCTTATCCAAGATAAACCAGTTCAGGGAATCATCCAGGCAGTGAGCTTCAGTGGTGTTTTAAGTTTCATTCAGGCGGTGACTTAATCATGAACTTGTTGCCAGCACCTGTCTTTTACTGTTTTCTGAGGTAAAAGAACCAGTCTTTCATTGCCTTCCTCTGGGGTCAAAAGTCAAAATTGAAGCATTATGGGGAATAGGTGAGTTCAGACAATGCCAGTTAGCTCTCATATGTACTGAGGTGTAAGTAGATCTGGTACCAACAGTTCCAAATTATCATTGCCTGACTAGAGGAAGAAGTCCTCAGCCTTAGTGAGGCCCAGTTTGACACACTTTGCTGTATATCTTAACTTTCCATTTCTCCTCTCTCGAGTGACTGCTGTATATCTTGACTTTCCATTTCTCCTCTCTGGAGTGACCATACACACATACTTATGTAAATATAATGTGTATGCTACATATCTTCACATCTTAAACACATTTAACAGAAAAAAAAACCAATATATTATGGACAGTTTCCAAAATGAAATTGAGTTTTTCAATTCTTAAGAATTACTGATGGGCAAGTAGGACATAATAAGCATTAAGGTATTGATAATGACAATAAATTAAGTTCACTAGTGGGTGTGCAACTATTGTTTGTTTATTGTTATTTCATGTGCAGTGGTGTTTTGCCTGCATGTATGCTGTGCGAGGATGTCAGATCCTCTGGAACTGGAGTTACAGACGGTTGTGAGCTGCCGTGTGGGTGCTAGGAATTGAGCCTGAGTCCTCTGGAAGAGCAGCCAGCTCTTAACTGCAGAGCCATTTCTCCAGCCCCCTGTGCAACTATTTGAACCCAGTTTGTACCTTGGCAATATGCCAAACCCCGTAGGGCATTTATTCTCAAGTCATGACTTATGGTTGGGGCTGTAACTCAGTGTGAATGCTTGGCTGGCATGTGTCAGGTCCTTCCGGAGGTTAAGCTTCAGTACTGTGTGTGCTGGGCAGGGGCAGAAAACAGCCACCAGCTGGATGGCAGCATGGGTAGAGGCCCCTGCCACCAAGGTGGATGGTTTAATCCTTGAGACCCACTGGTGAAAGTAGAGAACTGCGTGTCATCCTCAGCTTGCACTCGGGTGCCGGTGCACAAGCACCCACACAGGAACATACACAGGAATAGATGTCATGTTAAAAAGACCTAGAAACAGCAAGTGGTGCTCAGTCACTCTGATACTTATCTCCTGTGCAGTGGTGCTTTGCCTGCATGTGTCTATGTGAGGGTGTTGCAACCCAGTTTCAATTGTGAACTGCTGTGTGGTTGCTGAAAATTGAACCCAGGTTCTAGAAGAACAGCCAGTGCGTTTAACCACTGAGCACGCCCTTCCCCAACCCCCACATACTTTGATATTTCAAGAACATTTCTGGGCTTTAATTTGGGGCCTGTGGATGTGTGCTAGCTATTCTACGATGAAGGACTAATTATTGAAAGGCATCACTTTAGAATCTACTCATGTATATGAACTCCTTTTAAATAAGGCCCTTAGCAATGGCATCTGCTAACCTTAAGGAAAGCCACTGTGTACAAAGGATTTTCAGAAACCATGATGGCCAGTAACTAGGAGATAAAAAGTGGATCATTGCTGTCCTTCATACCTGCTACTGAAGCTACTCATAGCTTCTCACTGGAATATTGGTGACTTGTAGAAACATGATGTGCATTGCAATGCTCATTTCTTGGTAACCACATACATGGCAGTAATTGGTTTCAGTAATTGATTCAGTATCTGTAAAATATTTCAACATACAGTCATTTTTAAAGGTAAAGATATTTTGTCTCCCCCACCCCAGTCTACTTTCTCGAAATTCAGTGCAATATTTATACAAAGTCTCTCATTTGAGAGTAACCACACTGCAGGTTCTCATTGGCTACCTGTGGCTAGCAGTGGCTTACCCAGCTTATCTTCAGAGCACCTAAGGGATGCCTGGCCATGGTAGTGAGGGTGTAAGTTTCCAAGCCCGAGAACTTACCAACTTAGAGGCTTTAGAGAGTGCGTGCAGCTGTGCTAGCTCTGAGCGCCTAGCCTAATGCTTGCTCTCTCTGGGGCCGCCTGTTCCATGAGCAGGGAAATACTTTGTTTGACCTAATACTATTTGGTAAAACAGTTATGGTTTTTATCAGTGCCTTTGTCTTTCCCTGGATAGGACTCGTTGGCCTGTTGTCCGTTGTTAAAGTTCACTAAATTATGTGTTTCACATAGCATACGAAAGTTTGTTTTGTATGACTCCTGCTTTCTCTTAGAAACTTGACTCTGTGCAGTTTGAACTAAGAGCAGTGCCATTATGGAGACTGTGGTAGTCTGATCTGTGTTTTCTCTTCTATTTTAAGGGTGTGGAATATTATCTTGTAAAGTGGAAAGGATGGCCAGACTCTACAAACACCTGGGAGCCCTTGTGGAACCTCAGGTGCCCACAGCTCCTGCAGCAGTTCTCTGACGACAAGAATACTTACTTATCCCAGGGAAGGAAACGCAAGGCCATCACTTCAAAAGACAATAACAAATCCTTGCAACCTGCAGTTGCTGAGTATATTGTACAGAAAGCTAGGCAAAGAATAGCTCTGCAGAGATGGCAAGATTACCTCAACAGAAGAAAGAACCACAAAGGGATGATATTTGTTGAAAATACTGTTGACTTAGAGGGCCCACCTTCAGACTTCTACTACATCAATGAATACAGGCCAGCTCCTGGGATCACCTTAAACAGTGAAGCTACCTTTGGGTGTTCGTGTACAAACTGCTTCTTTGAAAAGTGTTGTCCTGCTGAAGCTGGAGTTGTTTTGGCTTATAATAAGAACCGACAAATTAAAATCCAACCAGGCACTCCCATCTATGAATGCAACTCAAGGTGCCGATGTGGACCTGATTGTCCCAATAGGATTGTACAGAAAGGCACACAGTATTCCCTGTGCATCTTTAGAACTAGCAATGGCTGTGGCTGGGGTGTAAAAACCCTTGTGAAGATTAAAAGGATGAGTTTTGTCATGGAATATGTTGGAGAGGTACATTAAATTCATCCCATGCATATGAGCTTTATACTTTCTAACTTATTAATGTAAATACTTGATATATTTTGATGTTATCATTTGCAGATATGTAGAAATTCATTTTTGGGTTTAGGAGAAAGTTTCATTGGCATAGAAATATAAAACTTTATATGAGCAAATAGATAATATAAGTTAATAGTTATCATTCATAGCCACTGACCAAAGCATATATATTTTTATTTAAAATAAAAATTTAAAATATAACAACCATATTTCATAAAAGTCCTAAGGAGGAAGTCATACATGTTACCTACATACATGCTGACATTGAAACTTTGAAGTTACATTTATTTCCTTATTTGGCCCAATATGACTAAATTTCTTTTCCTATTTTGTATCAACATGATAGGTGTTACTAAGTAAAACATTCATTATGGGTATTGTGAAATATGTGTAAAAGCACTTACTGTATCAAAAAACACTAACCTAAACTCTGGCCACTTAAAGCTGCAGACCATTCTCTGATTACCAAATACTAGCATGTTTACTTTGACAAATATTACATGCATAAATATTAAAGTAGTACTCATCATGGGACACAACTAAGCATCCTAGTACATTAACTTTCTAATCTTCAACTCTGAAAGAACAGTTACCTTCATTAATTTAAATGAAGAAACCGAGGCACAGAGACTTAGTTTAACTACAGCACCCAGATTTAGTTGATACGTTTCACTTAACCACTGCTGGAGTCTTCGGCTGACCTAATAATCAAGCTGTACTCAGAAGAACAGAACTGCAGATACCGCAGTGATGGGATGGAGCCTAGCCAGCCCTGCCCGCCATGTTCTCCCCCCGCCCCCCCAATTAGGTCTTTTGAGCTGAAGCATTTCCTGACTATCTTTTCCAAATAGTTCATTGCATACTAAACATACACACTATCTGTCTCTTAGATAACCAGTTTCCATTTGTTCTAGTTCACAGATAGGAACAATATACCTTTAGAGAGAGGTTCTCAACCTGTGGGTTGTTACCCCCGTAGGAGTTGTGCAAACCTTTCATGGGTTGTATATCAAATATCCTGTACGTTACATATTTACACTACAATTCGTAACAGTAGCAAAATTAGTAGCAGCAAAAATGATTTTATGGTTGGGGGTCACCACATCATGAGGAGCAGTATTAAAGGGTTGCAGCATTAGGATGGTTGAGAACCAGTGCTCTCGAGCATATGACCCTTGGTAAGGTGGTTCTAGTCCTCTCTGTCATCTCTGTCCTGTATAGCTTAGGTGGATAGCTTCTCCCACAGCCTGATTATAATGTAGTACAATGTTTCAGCTTACCTCAAATTGTACATTTAATCTCTTATCCTATCACTTTCCCTAATTTTTAATACTTTTCCCCTATATCTTTTATTTAAATGGTTAAATAATCAATAGATAAATAAGGTAGATAGATAAAAAGAAACTTGAATTTCTTTTTAAATATTTGTATCCGTGTTAATAGCTTAATGATTCTTTGGTTCCACAGTACTGCACACTATGTATGGTTTTGCAGAACAGTGTCAGCTGCATTCCTACATGAGAGGCTGGGGTAGAAAGATCTTTTGAGTCCAGAAGTTGGAGAGATCCTGCATAAATAGAGAACATTGTAAAGCTACAGTTGCCCTGTTTTGTTCTGTTGTTTTGTTTCTCTTAGGTGATCACCAGTGAAGAGGCTGAGAGACGGGGACAGCTCTATGACAACAAAGGGATCACCTACCTTTTTGATCTGGACTATGAGTCTGATGAGTTCACAGTGGATGCAGCTCGATATGGAAATGTGTCTCATTTTGTGAATCATAGTGTAAGGAACACTTAGAGATAAGACAGTTCAAATTAGTGTTGTTTAGATGATTTTTTTTCCCTTAACTGAAGGATAATCACTTTTACACAGCCATTCATAGTATTTTAGTATAAGGGCTTCTGTTAAATCATGCTATTATTGCTGTAATATGGACATACATATTGAGATGTTTGACAATTACTATGTTCTATAACAGTCTTTGTAACTCAGTTCATTTAAACTTTCCAGTAACTTTGCAGGATAAATAGATAACTTTATAGCAGAAGGAGAAGATTAACAGGCAAGGGAGTTAAGTAAAATGTTTTAAGAATATTAACAAAAGTTATCTTAACAGAGTTAATGCAAACATTTAAATTTGTCATACTCATTCACCTCACCCACATTTTACTTTCCACAGTTTCAGTTACCAAGTTAGCTGTGGTCCAAAAATATCCAGTGGAAGTTTCTAGAAATAATTCATTCTAAGTTTTAAGTTGTTTGCTCTTCTGCTGAGGAGTGGAAGTCTCCTGTGTGTAGACATGCTCCATCTCTAGTGAATACACTATACATGCTACCTGACAGTGACTTACCAAGCCTCTGGACTAGCAGGTTGGCCGTCAGAGTGTTACATGTGTTCAAGAACCCCCTGCTTTACTCAGCGACTGCCCAGGAGCATGGGACTAGTAGTGCTGGCTTGCCAGCCTGTTTCCTGTAAGCCACAAGGCAAACGAACGTACAGTAAGATATTTTCATAGTTTATTCAGTTTTGTTAGTTGTTAATCTCTTACTGTGTCTGAAGTAAAGTTAAATTACTATAAGTATATATGCATAGAGCAAAACCCTAGAATATATGGGGTTTGGTACTCTGGGCAGTTTCAGGCATCTACTGAGGATCTTGGACAATCCTCCCATAGATACAGCTTAAAGGTAACAGGGTTTTTTGTTCGTTTGATTTTGTTTTTAATGTCATTATGTTAACATTTTAAAGTAAAATTGAAGATTTCTAGATCATTCAAGCATTTATGGTTATTTCCGTTTGAAAAACTTAGATCTGCAGTCTTTTTAAAGATCGTGTGTGTGTGTAGAGTGTGTGTAATTAGAGTAATTGTCAAAATGAAATTGGCACAGTGGAACTCCAATTTCATACCGCATAGTTTCATCATTTAAGTACAGTAAGGCCAGGAGGTTGTTAGCATCATCATTTTATACCGCATGACAGATGATGGAATATAGCTTAGAGGGTAGGTCCCAGAGCCGATTGGAGTAGATGGAGCCAAGTTAAACTGTCTGGTAGATCGCTTCCAAGCTGTGTGTGAATCACAGTGAAATGGAGAGACCGTTAGGACTCCCTCTTTGGTTCTTTTAAATAATTTCTTCTTAATGACAAATTTGAGATTTAGCCATTCTTTTGTATTCCAGGGGATTAGTTCCAGGGCCTCCTGCAGAGATCAACATTCTTACAAGTTCCTTATGTTAAATTTGAGACATAATAGCCCACATATCCTCTTTACAGTTTAAATCATCTGTAGATTACTTCTAATGCCTGATAGAAAGTTATACTGCATTGTTTACGAATAAGGACACGAATACTCAGTCTGTACATGGTCAGGACTCTGGGGTGATTTTCTTTTCAATGAATACTTGATAGTTAGTTGACTCTGTAATTGGTTGAGTCCAGATGTGGGACCCTTGAAATGTAGAAGGCCAGCTCTGCTGCTCGGCAGACACCACCCTAGCTGACACGACTCCTTAGAGCTTCTGGAATGTTCGTAGTTTAGTGTTGCTGAACAACTCCCAGTAAGAGTTCAAGTACTGAAGTCATACAGTCTCAAACCTGAGTTCCGGGCTGCTGGTTTTACTCTAAAATGATTACTCTAGCCAGGTGGTGGAGGTGGTGGTGGTGGTGGTGGTGGTGGTGGTGGTGGTGGTGGCGGCCATGGTGGCCGTGGCCTGCCCTTAATCCCAGCACTTGAGAGGCAGAGGCAGGTGTCTCTCTGAGTTTGAGACCAGCCTGGTCTCAACAGAATGAGTTCCAGGGTAGCACAAGGGGTACACAGAGAAACCATCTCCAAAACCAAAAATTACTCTAATTATTTAAAGTATGTATGTGTACACACACACACACACACACCTTATTAAAATAGTTAAAAGCGAAATGCCCGTGTTATAAATGGAAATTGGATTAAGATTCTCCAGGGGAAAAAAAAAGCTGAGACAAAATCTCATTAATTGTGGAAGCAACATATTGGATATCTGACTTCTTGTATGGATGATTAACATCTTCTTATATATGAACACTGTATTTTGAGTGTGTGTGCAGTTTGTAGGACAACTTAAAATGGTCATGTGGGCAGTTAGCAATTGTATAGGGAACATAGAAGGTACCTCTCTGGCGGTTTTACTTGAACAGGTTTTATTTTTCTTTTTTAGTGTGACCCAAATCTTCAGGTGTTTAGTGTTTTCATCGATAACCTTGATACTCGGCTTCCCAGGATAGCATTGTTCTCCACAAGAACCATAAAGGCTGGAGAAGAGCTGACTTTTGACTATCAAATGAAAGGTATGGTTTTTAAGAATAATCGTACTGGTGTGGGCTTTAGTACGACAATGCAGGCAAGTCTTTGGATAACAGACCAAACTAACACTGAAGAAGAAGGAAATCACTGGGAGGGGATCAGTGTGGAGATGATGAACCACACTATTCCGTACTCAGTTAAAGATCTTTTTAAAACTGAAAGAACTTGTGGAAGGAAGCTTGGGTCATCTTGCTTAAGGCCCAGAGCCCATCCCACAGACTAAAGCTAGCACTTGGTCTTTCTTCCAAGTCCTAGCAGCCTGACTTTTCTCAAGACTTCTAGTTTGGAAGCTTGACCTATCATAACACTAACAAAAGTATAGACAGTTTCTGAACTTTTACTAAAAGATATGACAGGATTAGAAGTATGATTTCAGTCACATATGAATTCTATGCCTTCTTGAATCTGGCTTTTTACAGTGCTTAATTCTGTTGGCTGTATTGTGACTGTGAATATCTTCTATGAACAGTGTGCGTTTCCTGCCGTTACTATGTCTCCTTGCTGTGCTCTGGGTGATGTGTAAGAGTGCTTGTGCATTGGACTTTGTCAGTAGATGGCATCATGGCAGCCATTCTTACTAGTTCACACCATCTTTCAAGATGGCTAGACTGAAGTGTCTCAGGATAGTCACAGAAGTGCAGGACTATTCATTTCCTTGGGAATAAGCATTCACTACGCAGCCCTGGCTGTCCTGGGACTCACTGTGTAGACCAGGCTGGCCTCACATTGGGAGATCCACCTGCCTCTGCCTCCCAAGTGCTGCGATTAAAGGTGTGTGCTATCATGCCCAACTAAAGTATCTCTTTAAGGTAAAGATGTATGTGTGTCCATGTGAATGTGGGTACCATGGAGACCAGAAGCTGGGGTTTCAGGCAGTTGTGAGGTGCCTGACAGGAATGCTGGGTATGAATTTTGGCCCTCTAAAAGACCAAGGCTCCTCTTCCTGCTGAGCCATCTTCCAGCCCTGTTCTCAGATGTTGCTCTCCTGTGTTTTCAGGTTCTGGAGAACTGTCTTCAGACTCTATTGACTACAGCCCTGCCAGAAAAAGGGTCAGAACCCAATGCAAATGTGGAGCTGAGACGTGCAGAGGTTACCTCAACTGAAATTTCAGGAAGTGGAGCTCACGTTGTTTGTTTTTTTGTTTTGTTTGTCTTCTAACAACTGAAAAAAGTATTTGGGACTCCTTTCTATTACCTATGTATTGTATTATATGATGTTAATGTACAATTCATGGCTCAAGATATATGCCAAGTATATTACTATTGATTCTAAAAAGGACTGCAAGGCCATGTAAACAAGATGGTGGTTACATGGGAAGTGAACTGTATAAATCACTTGCTTACTCGAGAGTCGAAGTAGACAGTCGTCCCTTTAGTTTTGGAAGTGAGTCGACCACAGCTATTATTGAGCCTTTTATCCTGCCTCAAACAGAGAACTCACTTTAGGCAAATGTATAAATTTTATTTTTTTACTATATTGTTTCTGTTTAATACTCACTGATCTTGTATCAGAGACAAATAAGTGACACTGAATTTTTTTACTGTATTTTCTACTTTTACATTAAAACATTGGCATCTTAATGATATATTTCAGGTGTAAAAAATGTGAAAGATTTACTTTTAGCTTGATCTTACTTTGAGGCAATAGATACCATTACAAAGGTATCTAAACCTGAAATTCTTAAAAGATGTTTTTACTCCCACAGAAGAAAAGTCTCTGATCACCTTCTCGGAATTCTGTAGTGCTGGCCACTGTGTTTCTGTGAACAGACAGACAGACAGAACAGTGACTGAGGACGCACTGGAGTGTCAGGCAGGAAAGGAGTACAGCGTAAGCCACTCAGCATGTGTGAGCACGACAGCACCGTGTCTCTCTCTCTCTCCGGAACAGGAGAGTGAGATCCCTGAGGGGCACAGGTCCCCAATGGCAGTGTAATTCACATCACATACTGTCATCTCAAGGCAGTTTTAATTCCTACCCACTAAATTTCAATACTTTTGTATTTTGTGCATGCCCTTGAAAAGCAAGCTCTATTTGCCCTGATGCTTGTTTTATACAAGAGTTTTTAGATAGGATGAAACTTAGCTTGGCCAAAAGTCGGCCTGATTGAACTTTTATCACCTCTGGGGTTAGATGGGGCTTCCCCTGTGTAGTAAAACCCAATAAAGAAAAAAACTTTCATTTTTCTGGGTCTGGGAGTTCTAATCGTGGTGTCCAATGTGAAGACAGAAACAAAATGCAGCAAATAAACAAAGCTTTTGGTATCCTAAGAGTTTCCTAAGCTCACTGCTCCAGGCTTGAATAACTGTAATAAGCTTAAGTAAAATGAACTGAATTCAAGAACTCAGTACTTCCTTTAACTTTCTAACTCTTAACCTGTTTTGAGAGAAGCTACAATGTTATTCAGAATATTGCCTTCGGGGGCTACTTGTTCACAGTCATGCCTGCTACCCAAAACTTTCAGAATGTGTCAAGAAAAAATATAATTTTAAATGGTATTTCTTTTGTTTTTCTTTGAGAATCTTAAAAGCATCACAGGTCTGTTTTTCTCACACATACCTCCACCCCCACTGCAACCCTCCATGACCAAGCTCACTTTGAATTATTCTCAGGTTAAAAAATTAAAAAAAAAATGTTTGTCTAGATATTTGGTCTTATTTACTGTTTAGGTTAAAAGGAAACTTAGGAGGGCAAGAAGAAAATGACTTGTGTTTAGTAAACGTGTGGCTTTGTTTTGTCTTACTAATAGAAATTTAATGGCCCTAAGGTTCTGTGGGAGTGGGTGGGCCTTCAGACAGTATCTTGTAGCTCAGGTTGGCCTTGAATTTGCTGTGTACCTGAGTGCTTTCTTGAACTCTTCAGTCCTCCTGCCTCTCCCTCCCAGTGCTGGGGTTGTGGGCCTGTGCCACCATGCCCTTTGACCTTTAAACGCACACCAATTTCACTCGTGTTCCACACATGGACTGCATTACTCTCTCTCAGCATTCCCCCATTACTGTCCTCCAGTTCCTCTTCTGCTTTCACCTCATGAGAGCTGTCCATACAGCGGTGTGTGTATTTCCTTGTTGCTGTGATCAAAGCGATCAATTCAGCTCTGCCTTGATTCCTCAAATCACATGTTCTAAGTATGTCGTGTCTTCATGACATACTCAGCTCTGGGAGGTGATCATGACAGGAACTTTCCAGCAGAGGCTAGAACTGTGGAGCACAGCTCACTGGCTGGCTCCCTGGCTCCCAGGCTCCCCTCAGCTAGGCGTTCCTACACAGCCCACCCGCCCAGGAATGGTGTAATGGTACCTAATAAGCGAGACCCTGCCACATCAGTTAGCCATCAAGAAAATCCGGGCCAATGGGACAGAGACAGTTCCTCAGAGGAGGTTGTTTCCCCAGGTAACCCCAGACTGTCAAGTATAAGGTACATGCAACCATTTTGCATTTGACTGACATCTCTTAAAGGCTGGCCCGCCCTTAGGATTCTGGGATGTATTGTGACATTCCTAGACGTTTTTAACCTTTGCTAATCTGTAACTCTTGAATGAAGTAGCCACTATAGTTAGTCCTGCCTGTTTTCCTGCTGTCTGTATGGAGCTTCCCTCACACAGCCTAGATAACTCTGAAGCCCTGCTGCTTGCACCTGGATGCTGGCTGTGAGCTTACTAGCTGTGTGAACTAACCTGTGTGCCTTCCTGCCTACCTCAAAGTGCGCTTTCACAGACTAAAGCTTTATGAAGTGTGTGTGTGTTTTTAAATCACAGAATAAACACATATGTAAAGATTTCCTATTGTTCTGTACTCAAAACGTAAGCTGTAAAAGCTGATCAGCTATATTGACCTAAATTCACTGTATTCGTAGGTCTTGACCTCGTTCTAGCCAGTGTTCATGCCAGACCTAAGACCTAAGGCATGAAAATGACAATTATAAAATGTTAGAAATGCATTCAGAACAATGTCTACAGGCAGGCTTTGAAGGCTTACCTTGGATCATAAAATATCCTATTAAACCAAGTCGGGCTGAGTGTGGCTGAGTTCAAAGTAAACAAAATTAAGTTTTGAGCACTAGTGAATATATACAGAGGCATATATGTACATATATTCTAAGTCCTGTCACCCAGTAAGTTGGGTCCGTAATTCCTGACATAATTGTTCTGTGGCAGTTATAATCTGTGACATTCAGCTTTAACTGTCAAGTTGGAAGACTTTTTAAACTTATGTGGCATGCCTACATCTTTTCCCTTGATTTATAAAATGTCATCATGCCAAAGTGCTTATGAAAATATTTATAAAGCTTTATTAACCCATATACATCAATACAAAAGCATTGTACTTTAAGGCAGTTTAACAATTCATAGAACATATATGTTAAACATTTAAGTATTTTTACGTTCTGATTGTTGTAGTTTCAGTGCTATCACTACATTGGTAAACAAACTCTTGCTACACTGCTCAGGCTTGACCTCCAACTCTCTCTCTGGTCTCAGCTTCTAGAACACAGCCTTGCCTGGCCTGCTGGTAGCTTTTAAGGTTTATTTTTGTTTTCTGTATGAGCCACCATGTGGATGTAGGGAACCAAAGCTGGGTCCTCCAACAAATCCGACAAGTGCTCGAAACTGCTAAGCCAGCTCTCCAGCCGTCATAAGGTCCTGGTTTCCCCTCCTGCTGTCAGTTTACTATAGTTCTTCTAGACTGTTGTAGTGACTCAAGACAGTGTACTTGGTGGAGGAATGGTTCTTGTATACTTGAAGAGATGTATTCTGCTGTGAAGTAAAATCCTCTTGTCTGTCAGATCCAATTGCTGGTGGTGGTGAGTTCTTGTCTTGCTGATTTCCTGTGTGTGCACTGGTTCTCTAGGAGAAGTGTGTTAAGTGTTTTGTGTCTGTATTGTTTGGTCTCTTGTGGAAGGAGTCCTGGGGACTGAACCAGAGCTTCCTCCATTCTAGGCAAGGACACTCACCATTACATCTCGGCGAGTCAGACGTTCTGTCGGGGACGGTGTCTGCTCTTATAGTATACACTGGCTTTCTTTAACTTCCTTCACATTCTCTCTCGCTTGAGTCGTCTATCAACAGCACATAGTTGGCCCATGTTTTTCGTGGACTCTTTATAAATCTTTTTACATCATTTGTATTTCATGTGATTATATGTTTAGACTTAATTCTACCATCTCACGCAGCACTGTTTTCAGCCTGTTTCTCTTTTAGGTGATTTGATCATCCTTCTAATATTTTGCTCTTTTATTACACAGATGCTTCACTTCACTTTTCAGGGGTTGGTCTGACAAGTGTGTTACCCACCAGGCCACACACCCACAGCTGTGCCTGCTGCCCAGCACATTTATGTGTGTCATTGTGTTGCAACAGCAAAAGACTGGATATCCTTGCTAGAATGAGTTTTATTTAAATATCTGGGAGTGAACATTTTCTTTTTTCAACACTATACTCTCACCTGTTGCCAGCTTTCCATATAAGAACTGTAAATGCTCTGGCTTGGGAAGCTCAGCTTCTGGAGTTGAGGGGATTTCAAAGTCAGAGGAGCTCTGTGAGTCTGCCTGTGTGCTGGTTAGCGATGTTTTCTCAGGTGAAGATTTCCTGCCACTCACAGTGTCTGGTTCTTCAATACAAGGGACTCCATTTACTTCAGCTCCGCTTTTCAAATCACAGTGAGTATCCTGTGGACAAAGTGCATTCTGTTCTATTTGGGAGGCAGAAATACTATCTTTGGGTTTTGGTTTGTAGGTATCCTTGTTCAAAGAGGTGCTATCCCCACCACTTTTCTCTTGGGAAGATAACAAAACGGTATCACACTGGCTGTCCCAGCCTTGGCTTCCTTGATCCGTTATGTGGGTTGACTGAGATGAATTCTGGGAAGAGATATGGGTGGATTCTCCATCAGAGTCACTGCCCAGCTTTGGTGAGTCACTGAAACGCTTTGGTGACTGCGATCCCCCTGTCTCTATGGAGGAAGGTAAGTTTTCCAAACATTCATCTGTGATTTCATCTTTTCTTTTGAAGAATACTTCCCACCGAGGTACATCCACATCCGGATCAGCGTTTTGCTGTGGGAGTGTTGTGGGGCCGAGACCTCCCTGCAGAGAAGGCGGGGTCTCTAACTCTCCTTCACTGTCACTGTTGGACTCGTCACAGTCCACAAAGTTGGCCAAAGAAGGACTCGGCATACTCTCTGCTTTACAGCATCCGGGGCTTTGTCCCAGTTCAGGCTGATCTAGCGGTAGTGCCTTCATTGAAAATACCTCAGGGTGAAGAGTTACTTGGTACGGAACTTTGCGCCTTGAATGTGTTAGTAGAGGGTCATCAAAGAGATCATCATCTTCCTCTGAAACAAAACAGGCATGTCCAGAACAAGGACAGGGATCTGCACTTAATTAAAGTCAAAGTAGCATTTACCTATGATTTTACTCTTGGGATTGTATAAAACACAGGTGCCAGGATTCAAAGAGGCTGCTCTCTGTTGAGAATATAGCCAGAACTTTTAAAACTTGAGTGATCACTAGATTTCACAGGATGACATACTTTTTAAGGCTTTGGTTTTTAATTACGTGTATGTGCATGTCTGTGTATGATATGTTCCCATGAATAAAGGGCCTAAGAAGGCTCCATCTCTGCAGCCGGGTTAGAGGCAGTTGTGCGGATGCCGACTTCCTGTGTGAGGACGATCCACAGAACATTTTATGAACTAAAGGATATGAAGGCCTGGTTAACAAACTTGTAGAGAATGAGCTGTAAATCCACAAGTCTAGTTTCAGACCCTCCGCTCTCGGGCTCTTTTTATGAATGAGCCACCTTTCCTGGATAAGTGTAGCCACTGTCCCCCATCAAAAAATCCTCTCTACAGCAAATGGGGACATCACGGAGAACCACAACTGATCATGGAGAGCACAGCCCCACCCAGCAGATACAGGTACATTCACAGCCACATCACGGATAGATGCATCACAGCTATGTCGGTGGAAGAGGTGCAGAAAGACTAAATGAGCCAAAATACCTAAAAGTCTGCCGTGAAATAGTCTATCCTAGAGACGGCTGTGTGAGCAAGATGGGGTGGCAATATCAGCTGTGATGTTAATGTGCAAGGGGGAGATTCTGCAGTGTCCTACGCCTAGACAAAGAGCTACAGACAACTAATGACTACAGAGAAGGATAATTAGCCTCTCCAGAGATGAGCCAGCCCTCGTATTATCCAGTGCAAAGTTGTCAGCCCTGAAACCGTACGTACAAACAACCCAAGCTTTATTTCTATATGTTTGTGCATAGTTGTGTATGTGTAATAATTAGAGGCTATCAACGTGAGGGGAGATGGGAAGGACTGGAGAAAGGAGAGGGAGAGGGATGCAATTTAAAACCCACTCAAAATCAATGACATACATGGGCTAAAACACACGATAGCTTCTACTATGTATTATAAAGTGTCTGGTAGAGATTTCCACTAGGTCGTTAAAATAGCTGTAAAAACGAGAAGTGATGTGGATTATTACTACATTACACATTAGTAAGGAATGATAAGCAAAGGTTCTAGAAAGGGCAGAACCAAAGATAATAAATATGGAAAAGGAAAATCACAAATAGAAATGAGCACTAATCAAATATTTAAACCAGTATTTCAATCCAAACAAAAATTTTAAAAAAGAGATTTGATAGGTGCCTAAAAGGAATAGATTTCCTTTTCCTGCTGAGTCTAGCACGCCCCTGAGGAAGTTCATGGAGTCGTCGGGTGGGACCTGATGACACCTCTTCAGTGCCCTCTCCACTGTTCACACATAGTGGGAAGGATGGCCAAGTAAGCACAGGATGGTGGCCAACTCCAAACCACAAAACCACCTCCCTGAGACCTACATTACCAGTCTTGTTCTATTTTTCATAGTTCTTCCAGCCTCCAGAACCATAAGAAATAAATCCATTAGACTGGAGAGATGGCTCAGCGGTTAAGAGCACTGACTGCTCTTGCAGAGGTCCTGAGTTCAAATCCCAGCAGCCACATGGTAGCTCACAGTCATCTGTAGCTCTAGTTCCAAAGCCAGATGCTTTCTGATCTTTGCGGGCCCCAGGCACGCATGTACAGACACACGGGAGCAAAAGAATATAAAGTAAAATAAGATATCCAATGTAGTTTTAAGTCAGATTCTAAATAGTACAAATACAAAAGCAAAAATGGAAGACAGGATAGGTTCAAAGCCCAGCCCTTTTACTTCCTGACAGATTTGGGGTGGGGGTGGGTTAAAATCTAGTGTTCTCTTTAGCAAAGCCAGACTGGTGTCACTTGGAGGTTTGTTTACAGGTTAAGCTGTAAATATGTGTAGAAGATGGAGCTTTTATATGCGTCCTCCAATGAGGACTCACTTATGGCGTTCCACCAAAAGATGAAAATCTAAAGTTGTAGTCACCAAGTGTGGCTGCTATAAGCCAACAGGAATCTGAGGTTCTCATTTCTAGTCAGAGTTCATCTGTGTTCTTAACTACAAGTAAAGGAGCATTGTAGGAAAGTAGGAATGGACAGAGAAGAGCTGCTTGTATATCCTCACTGCTCCCGCAGATCAGCATCTGCTAATGTAGCAAAGTGCCCCAGAGTGAGAACACAGCCTGCCTCACAGCCCACACCAGCCACAGGGCGTATCTCAGAACCATCCTTACCTGAGTCAAGGTGAACTGTTCTAGCTCTCTTCAGTTTCCCGAGGGGCTTGTACTTTGGTTCAGCACATTGGGAAGAGCGGCACAGAGGCTTTAAACTGACAAAACATTTGAAAAATCTTACTTTGACTTTGGGGGAAGCTGACAGACATTATATTACGTATAGAGATTACAGCGAAGCCTTAGGGAGATCACGTGTGCATTTGTGGGAGACGGAGGCAATGCTTAATAAAGATCCTGCAAAATAGCCAAGTGGGCCACGGAAGTGCTTAAAGCCAGCACAGTTGATACCGATCTCTACAGAGGGAACTGCCTTAGCAGATTAAAGCCAAACTTGATTGCTCCTACAATTCAGGAAAGAACTTTATCCCAAGACAGGGCTAAGTAACCAGTGACACCTTCTAGCATCCAGAGAATAGAGGCAGGCACTCCTTGATGGCTCTTTTTTCCCTCTTGCAGGAATCCCCAACTTTATCTCCTAATTGTAGAGCCACAGGCTGAAGGCCTGAAGGATCTCCTCACTAAGGGCTACATTACCTACTTTTCCTTCTGCCAGGTTGCCAGAAGCCTTGAGGATCATAGCCAACACAGCCAACGATGAGAACCATGAGGCTCCCATCCCGACCTCTAACTCACCCAGACTTCTTTCCCTTTGTCTCCCATGTCTGATCTGTCCCATCGCACACCTCCAGAATCAGCGGTTACCGCTTCTCTGGAGCCATCTCACGCATTCTCTCTGGGTAACTCTTGCAAAGTGAGGATCACTCTCCACTCCCACTCCCTCCCCCAACACCTTCCTATAACAGATTTCCCGATAGAATGCAAGATAGGAGAATATACATTTTAACAAGGACTCCAGCTGATTCTAAGTATATTCCTACTTAAATCTACAAGACAATCTTGAATCTCAGCTTGCAGGATCAGGTTCTTAACCCTTGCCGTGCTAGCCAGCATGATGCTTTCTTTAGACTACCATGCTTTTTTGGACTCTTAACTCACAAGTCTAAGACTGCTGTGGGCATTCACGGGTACCTCGTCACCAAGGTAACCAGGGACATCACAGTCCCTGTGCTAGGTCATTTTAAAAAAAGGTTTTTTCTTTCTGTATTGATTCATGTGTCTATCACATGTTTGAGGGTGGGCAGTTCTGTGGAGGACAGACAGGGCACTGGGTCCCCTGGGGCTGGAGTTACAGCTAGTTGTCTACCTTTGGGTGTGGGTGCTGAGGCCTCAGGAAGCGCCTTTAACCTCTGAACCATCTCTTTAGTTCACCAGAACTGGCCACTAATACCTCCTTACTTCCCCTCCCCCTCTCCCTCCCCCCACTGCAGGAACCTGCCTCCCTCCCTCCCTCCCTCCCTCCCTCTCTCTCTCCCTCTCCTCTCCCCTCCCCTCTCCCTCTCCTCTCCTCTCCTCTCCTCTCCTCTCCTCTCCTCTCTCCTTAGTCTCCTACTGGAGTTCTGGTCTCAGCCTGGCTATCATTCTTCATGCTTTCCTGGTGGTTTTGTCCTTCATTTCAGTTACTGCCCTCAAAGTCTGGCATTTAGACAAAGGCATCCCCTCAGGGACTTGAGAAAATAGAAGAGGAAAAGGAACCTTTCTCCTGACCTCTGACACTTCCGGCTCTCCCATGGACACACCTGGGTGCCTGTTAGCACATCAGGGGCTGTGCTGGCTTCAGTCTCCAGTCAACAAGTCACAGGTTTCCTTCCTCCCAAGTACCTGGTTCCTTTTAAAACCCTGGAAATCTCCTCACCTCTCCCCACCCCTCCCCCTTCTCACTGCTTTCCTCAGAGACAGGCCGTCCTGCCTGTTCTGAATAAACTTTTCCTTTTTACTTACAGAGTAGCATTTTGGTTTCTCCACTGCACCTATTTCATTTGAAAGGACAACATAAACCCCATTTGTCTCCATTTAAGGACCAGGCCTGATTTCAGAAAGTAGGCCATGAGACATCAGCTCCAGATAGACCATCAAATCCAAAACAAGACCATAAAAACCCCGCCCAAAGAACAGCCTGGGGATAACCACAAGAATGGGGAACTAGCTTATCTCAGGATGGGCCATCTGTGCTGGGCAGACTTATTTCACCATATAGTTAAATGCTCATGACATTGGAATGCAGACCACTGACCACCTGTGCACACAACACGCACACACACACCACCACCACCACTCACCAATGAAATTTTAAATTAACTAATCCTAGGGAGTTCCCCGGTTCCCTGTACGAAGGCCTGTATGGAGTCATCATTTTAGAGAATGGTTGACCCCCACATGCTGGATGTTTGTGCATACTAGAGTCTGGGCTCTTCCTTCAGTGATTTTCAGACCCTTACACACTCACCACCTAGACCTCTCCAGAGACTGAGTCCGTTTCCCATCTGTCCGTCTAAGCACAGTAATACAGTTTTCATCAGTCTCGGGAGATTTCCCAAACACCAGGATGATTTCCTTCATGGCCCTGGCACACAGGTGCGTGTAAGTGTGCAAACACACACAACTAAATCAATGTGACATAAAATATGAGTCACATAAAGTGGGGACAGAAAGACAACTATCACACTGCTTCCTCTCCCATTCCACAGATACACTGACTGAGACCCTATTGGCTCTCTGCCAGGTGCTTTTCAGTAGTTATCTATAGATCCCTGAGAACTCCAACCAAGTAGGCATATATGAATACTCCTATTCACTGATTTTTTTTTTTTTGATTCATTGATTTGCTTGTTAGATCTGACTGGTTCTGATGTGATGTGGCAAATTCACATTGCAAGTAATTGGTGGACAGGGTTCCACCTAGGACAAACTGACATTAATTACCCATACATTCTCCCCACTAAAAATGATAGGAAGACCTGGAAATAAAGGGAAACTCAAATGTTACCATCAGAGGGATGGGTTCCCGGGTCACAACTTTTCAGACAGACAGAACACTTCCGTGCCTCCCAGCCAACACCACCACCAGCAACACAAGCCCCCAGTCCAGAAACTACTCACAAGTCCATGACCTTATCCACAGTGAGGCCGATCGGAATGACATTTGGATACGCATTCACTGGGCAGATGTAGCTCAAAAAATCTTTAATCTAGAAGGAATATAGAACGCACCAGTTAAGTGTGTGACGGGAAATGGGGCGTTGGTCTACCCACAGATCCCACATACAGAAGCAGTCTAGACACCTATCTCCGGGTGAATGAATGGAGGGTGCACCATGCAGAAACAATGGAATTTTCTCCAGCTATAAGGAATAAATATGTCGTTTGCAGGAAAATCGATAAAACTAGAGATCACTGTGCTAGGCAAAATAAGCCAAACTCAGGCAAAAAGCATGTGGATCCTATATAGATACACACATGTACAGGTATGTGGCAGGAAAACAGATGAGGAACTACATGGGGGAAGGGAAGGAGGAACAAGAGGATCAGACAGGAAATCAGATGACCGTCTAGTCTGTTTTCTGTGGGAATTAGATTTAACAATATATAACGAGAACCGATCGGAACTGTTTGGGGAGAGCCAGGGACCAGTGAGCAGAGAGGAGGGGTCAGGAGAGGGTAATGGCGGGCATATGTGAACAAGTAGGAAGATCTAATGTATGAACACATCTATGACATGTGACCAGCCAGGGACACGTGCAATGCCTAGGCCTCCTTCCCCAGACCCCAGTACTGGGCTATGAGGACTTCCACATCTGAACTCTGTGCCAGGTTCCAGCTCCACAGAAAGACGCTGAGTTGGAGATAAATGATATCTAAAGATGTTGTCTTTTTACAATATGACATCCATCCTCTGTCCAAGGCCAGCTGCTTACATTTGGGAACCTTCTTCCATGAGAGTTAGAACACAGATGACTAGTTATGGGGCGGTGGACTGTGTTCCAGGACAGGAACCTTGTCGGGAGTAGATTTAAACACCTACCATTCTCATTTATGAGAATTGCTGGGGTTCCTGAATCTGCTTGACCTTACCAGTTTCCTGTCCGGTGGCATGGTCCACTTGCTCCACAACTCTACCATTTTGTGACCATAACACACACAAGAAGACTGCCGGGAGCCAAGCACACTAAGTCTCAGGAATTCTCAGGAATGCTCTGCTCATTGTATGGCCGCTATCTCCAGGAAAATTAAGCCGGTTACAGCCTCCAGCCTTGGGACACCTAGCCAGCGGTCTGTTCTTATCAGTGAATACCTGCAATTTATGGTTTAGGGCTATAGGAAGGGTGGTGGCAGTGATGGATTGTCCTGGGTAACCTTCCGGCCTGCTGGTCTTTATAAGCCGCTGGTTTTTGAAATAAACTTTGAGAGCTTGATCAGAACACAGACTTGCTCTCCTTATTTGTGCCTCCTGTCCCCAGTTCTTTCGCCCCCGGAGGGCCACTCTGAACCCCCACTGGCCGAGGCAGAAGACAACCTCTTTCCGTGTACCAGTAATGATTACCAAGGTAACTGTATCTTGGAGATTACTTGATTTTTTTTCTAATGCCTATTCTTGTGGAGTCAAATAGCACACAGTGGTCACCCCCTGGGGAAGACACTAAAGTCTTCCACCCCTTTCGCCTTAGATTGCAGTTGATACCAGAGCACTTCACATCTGGAGCCAGAGAGTAAGGGTGGTTCTTACAAAGATGTAACCCAAGGCCTGCACGCCTCTCCTGGCGAGCAACAGAGAACAACCTGCCTGTCCCCGGACCTGCCTGTGCACATGTCTCTAGGGCCAGAGGAAGGGCCCCTTAGCATAGTCTGAAACACTGGATGCTAAGGTGAAAGCTGTTCTCACATGGGTGGACACAGAATAAGGGGCACACACAAGACTGCAACAGGAAAAGCCCAAGCAGAGATGGCCTTCCTGAGGATGACACCCTAGGCAGTCCTCTGGCCTCCACTCACCTGCGCATACACTCACTCCACATACATGCGCTTACATGTAGCCTCCCCTGAGTTAGGCGCTGACGGGGACTCTTACCTCACTGTAGGAGGAGTGGAAAGAGAAGCAAGCTCTGTATGAGCTCTCTCCGGTTCTGAGGGGAAGCACAACACAAAAGGACACTGAGAAAGCTAAACGGAGTCACAGGCTGCAACTTCGAATGTGCAAACCGGCTATGGTCATTCTAAAGAGCCCAAGTCGAGGAGGCCTTGCTAAGGTCTGAGGGCCACTGTGGGTGCCTCTGCTGCACCAGGTGCCTCATTCTCTCCAATACCAGTCTGTGCTACAGAGCAAAGCCCTCCGATGCCCTCATAGCCCAGCCGTCTTGTCTCACAGTGAAAGCCCCCGGCTATACCAGCTATTGTAGTGCCACAGATTGGGAAGAAACAGCCCTCCATCTTAAATCGTGTTTAAGTGAAAAGGGTGTTTCCTGTAGTTAAGCATGTCCTCTCCTTGGGCTTATGCTGATCTGAGTGCAAACCACACTGGATTCAACACTTCACTTCTCGCTCAGAAGACCACGGTTCCACACTTACCTCACAATCACGTTTGTTTTTCTGGTCCTCTCTCCAAACCACATGGTAGATGGCTTGATGCTGATTGTGTGGAGTACAGTTTTAGTTTTGGAAGCCATGCCACAGGGTAACTTATTCCACTGAAAATACTCTTCTGCCTGAAAGCAAAACAAACAGACCCCAAGCACATTTGTTTTAAATTGCAGTTATGTATCTTCAACACGGCTGCTTGTAGACTGAATCTCAAAAGCAATTGCAGATGAGGTTTTGGACATGAAAAAAACAGGTCATTCCAAACTGAGAGCTCGCCTACAGAACGCTGGGTGTGGACGCCTTACCACCCTACATGTGGAGAATAGGTGTGTAGCAAGAGAATCCTCAGGCTCCTCAGGCGCACGACTGGAAGGTCGTGAGTTTGAGCCCAGCCTAGACTACAGCAACCTGACTCTGTCTAGAGTGAAGACTCAAAAGAGAAAATCAAGATCAAGCTACTCTTTGGGCTGGGTATGGTGGCACATGACTGGATGAAAAAAAGAAATAAATAAAAAGGAAAGCCAACAAGACTGGTCCCACGTATGCTGGAGAAGGCTTACTGTAGATATGTGGGAGAGCAGAGCCAGAGGCAGGGGCATCCTGGAAAGCTAAGACATGATCAGACTAAGGCTGGGCCATGAGGGGGTGGGAGTGTCAGGGTGGGGGATTGAAAGGGAAGAGAGCAGAAGAACCAAATGCAGCAACGAGGAGGCCCAAAGGTACAAGAAGAGCAGGTAGCCAAAATGGATTATATAGGGAAGAGCAGCCCACCCTCTGGGCTGGAGAGAGCAGGGTAGAGGGTAGGGGGTGCCAGCCAGGAGGACCCTGTAACAGGTCGTGGCTGAGGGATGCAGCAAGAAGCTGGCAGCCAGGTCCCATCGACGATGTTCAATAGGATCTCAGCAGGTGTCCGGGCTTCAAACCCAACCATGACTTGAGAAACAAAGGCAGGAGGGTTAAAAGTCTGAGCCTGGATCCCGACTTCAGCAGCCTGACTGCCTTCTTGTCGCTTACACCGTTGCTCCAGATTCACCAGATCTCGGAATGGACCCCAACTGCTCCTGCTCCACCGGCGGCTCCTGCACCTGCTCCAGCTCCTGCGGCTGCAAGAACTGCAAATGCACCTCCTGCAAGAAGAGCTGCTGCTCCTGCTGCCCCGTGGGCTGCTCCAAATGTGCCCAGGGCTGTGTCTGCAAAGGTGCCTCGGACAAGTGCACGTGCTGTGCCTGAAGTGACGAACAGTGCTGCTGCCCTCAGGTGTAAATAATTTCCGGACCAACTCAGAGTCTTGCCGTACACCTCCACCCAGTTTACTAAACCCTGTTTTCTACCGAGCATGTGAATAATAAAAGCCTGTTTATTCTAACAAAAAAAAAAAAAAAAAAAAAAGTCTGAGCCTGGCCAATGCTCCAATAGCCTGAATAGGCCCAGACCTCTCCGTTTATGTTACCCACATTCTGTTAGCCATCCAAGAGCCTACTGCATGTGCAGCTACATACAGTTAAATACACGCATGCGAGTTAGAATATGTAGCTTGCCTATTGCCGAGAGTAGTTTCTAATGTGCAGCTGTATTAATGGGGGAAATAAAATTTCTTTTTATTTATAGTTATGTATGTGTGCCTACGTAAACATCTATGTGTGTGGGTGCCCAAGGAAGCCAGAAGAGGGCACGGGACCCCTGGGGTTGGATTTATAGGAGTTGTGAGCTGGGAAGCAAACCCAGGTCCTCAAAGAACAGGAGCTCTTAACCACTGAGCCATCTCTCCAGCCCCTTTGAGGTGCAGCCCTCTTACAAAGGCTTCTATCAGGACATTCCCTGCTGCTGATGTCCTGTCCTTAAGGGTTGGAGGGGATGAAGTGATGCTGCCATCGCAAGAGAGTGCTACGTACGTACGCTCGTGTTGCTGAGGGGACTATGCTGAGGCAGTTTACGTTTTAGGGGAAAATTGGGACCAGGCTCGTAACTGTACTAGAAGGTGACTAAGCTAACTGTCTTAATTAAATATCAAAGAGACTAGTTGGGAAGAGGCTACAAATCAAAGGGAGTAAGAGAGGGTCAGAAGACATTGGGAGTAAATATGATTAAAAATACATTGTATACATACATGAAAATGTAGGGGAAAAAGACATTATCAAAAGGGGGGAAATGTCAAAGGCAAATTTAAAATAGCAGTCTGGCATTCAGTAACTTGAGAGGCTATGGGAGAATTACAGAGACGTTACTAGTGAGCAGCCGAGAGATTGGAGGTGCTTGGGAATTGCACCAATAAGGTAACTCCTTTGAAGTTGGAAGGAGGCTAGAGGTCTAGACATTTATTTTAAGTGAGAAGGAGAAAACTATAGTTTATAAGCATGTACGTTGTCTGAGGGTCTCAGGGACAAATAGAAACCCCCTCTGAGTATATTTGCTTACACAATAAACTGGACACGGTACTGGACTGGCCTCTACACTAGGACTCCCCTGTCCATAGAGCAGCGCAGCCCTCAGACCTCATCAGAGAAGTTTCTCTGTGCAGCAGACAATGGTTAACAGAGAAACAACTGACCAGAGTGTGGAGATGTGGAGTAGTGCACGTGGTCAGAGTGTGGAGATGTGGAGTAGTGCACGTGGTCAGAGTGTGGAGATGTGGAGTAGTGCGCGTGGTCAGTGTGGAGATGTGGAGTAGTGCACGGCCAGAGTGTGGAGATGTGGAGTAGTGCACGTGGTCAGAGTGTGGAGATGTGGAGTAGTGCGCACGGTCAGAGTGTGGAGATGTGGAGTAGTGCACAGCTAGAGTGTGGAGATGTGGAGTAGTGCACGTGGCCAGAGTGTGGAGATGTGGAGTAGTGCACGTGGTCAGAGTGTGGAGATGTGGAGTAGTGCACGTGGTCAGAGTGTGGAGATGTGGAGTAGTGCGCACGGTCAGAGTGTGGAGATGTGGAGTAGTGCGCGTGGTCAGTGTGGAGATGTGGAGTAGTGCACGGCCAGAGTGTGGAGATGTGGAGTAGTGCACGTGGTCAGAGTGTGGAGATGTGGAGTAGTGCGCACGGTCAGAGTGTGGAGATGTGGAGTAGTGCACAGCTAGAGTGTGGAGATGTGGAGTAGTGCACGTGGCCAGAGTGTGGAGATGTGGAGTAGTGCACGTGGTCAGAGTGTGGAGATGTGGAGTAGTGCACGTGGTCAGAGTGTGGAGATGTGGAGTAGTACACGTGGCCAGAGTGTGGAGATGTGGAGTAGTGCACGTGGTCAGAGTGTGGAGATGTGGAGTAGTGCACGTGGTCAGAGTGTGGAGATGTGGAGTAGTACACGTGGCCAGAGTGTGGAGATGTGGAGTAGTGCACGTGGTCAGAGTGTGGAGATGTGGAGTAGTGCACGTGGTCAGAGTGTGGAGATGTGGAGTAGTGCACGTGGTCAGAGTGTGGAGATGTGGAGTAGTGCACGTGGCCAGAGTGTGGAGATGTGGAGTAGTGCACGTGGCCAGAGTGTGGAGATGTGGAGTAGTGCACAGCTAGAGTGTGGAGATGTGGAGTAGTGCACGGCCAGAGTGTGGAGATGTGGAGTAGTGCACGTGGTCAGAGTGTGGAGATGTGGAGTAGTGCACGTGGCCAGAGTGTGGAGATATGGAGTAGTGCACGTGGTCAGAGTGTGGAGATGTGGAGTAGTGCACAGCTAGAGTGTGGAGATGTGGAGTAGTGCACGTGGTCAGAGTGTGGAGATGTGGAGTAGTGCACGTGGTCAGAGTGTGGAGATGTGGAGTAGTGCACGTGGTCAGAGTGTGGAGATGTGGAGTAGTGCACGTGGTCAGAGTGTGGAGATGTGGAGTAGTGCACGTGGCCAGAGTGTGGAGATGTGGAGTAGTGCACGTGGTCAGAGTGTGGAGATGTGGAGTAGTGCACGTGGCCAGAGTGTGGAGATGTGGAGTAGTGCACGTGGCCAGAGTGTGGAGATGTGGAGTAGTGCACAGCTAGAGTGTGGAGATGTGGAGTAGTGCACGGCCAGAGTGTGGAGATGTGGAGTAGTGCACGTGGTCAGAGTGTGGAGATGTGGAGTAGTGCACGTGGCCAGAGTGTGGAGATATGGAGTAGTGCACGTGGTCAGAGTGTGGAGATGTGGAGTAGTGCACAGCTAGAGTGTGGAGATGTGGAGTAGTGCACGTGGTCAGAGTGTGGAGATGTGGAGTAGTGCACGTGGTCAGAGTGTGGAGATGTGGAGTAGTGCACGTGGTCAGAGTGTGGAGATGTGGAGTAGTGCACGTGGTCAGAGTGTGGAGATGTGGAGTAGTGCACGTGGCCAGAGTGTGGAGATGTGGAGTAGTGCACGTGGCCAGAGTGTGGAGATGTGGAGTAGTGCACGGCCAGTGTGTGGAGATGTGGAGTAGTGCACGTGGCCAGAGTGTGGAGATGTGGAGTAGTGCACGTGGCCAGAGTGTGGAGATGTGGAGTAGTGCACGGCCAGAGTGTGGAGATGTGGAGTAGTGCACAGCTAGAGTGTGGAGATGTGGAGTAGTGCACGTGGTCAGAGTGTGGAGATGTGGAGTAGTGCACGTGGTCAGAGTGTGGAGATGGGGAGTAGTGCACGTGGTCAGAGTGTGGAGATGTGGAGTAGTGCACGTGGTCAGAGTGTGGAGATGTGGAGTAGTGCACGTGGCCAGAGTGTGGAGATGTGGAGTAGTGCACGTGGCCAGAGTGTGGAGATGTGGAGTAGTGCACGGCCAGTGTGTGGAGATGTGGAGTAGTGCACGTGGCCAGAGTGTGGAGATGTGGAGTAGTGCACAGCTAGAGTGTGGAGATGTGGAGTAGTGCACGTGGCCAGAGTGTGGAGATGTGGAGTAGTGCACGTGGTCAGAGTGTGGAGATGTGGAGTAGTGCACGTGGTCAGAGTGTGGAGATGTGGAGTAGTGCACGTGGCCAGAGTGTGGAGATGTGGAGTAGTGCACGTGGTCAGAGTGTGGAGATGTGGAGTAGTGCACGTGGTCAGAGTGTGGAGATGTGGAGTAGTGCACGTGGTCAGAGTGTGGAGATGTGGAGTAGTGCACGTGGCCAGAGTGTGGAGATGTGGAGTAGTGCACGTGGTCAGAGTGTGGAGATGTGGAGTAGTGCATGTGGTCAGAGTGTGGAGATGTGGAGTAGTGCACGTGGCCAGAGTGTGGAGATGTGGAGTAGTGCACGTGGTCAGAGTGTGGAGATGTGGAGTAGTGCACGTGGTCAGAGTGTGGAGATGTGGAGTAGTGCACGTGGTCAGAGTGTGGAGATGTGGAGTAGTGCACGTGGCCAGAGTGTGGAGATGTGGAGTAGTGCACGTGGTCAGAGTGTGGAGATGTGGAGTAGTGCACGTGGTCAGAGTGTGGAGATGTGGAGTAGTGCACGTGGTCAGAGTGTGGAGATGTGGAGTAGTGCACGTGGCCAGAGTGTGGAGATGTGGAGTAGTGCACGTGGCCAGAGTGTGGAGATGTGGAGTAGTGCACAGCTAGAGTGTGGAGATGTGGAGTAGTGCACGGCCAGAGTGTGGAGATGTGGAGTAGTGCACGTGGTCAGAGTGTGGAGATGTGGAGTAGTGCACGTGGCCAGAGTGTGGAGATATGGAGTAGTGCACGTGGTCAGAGTGTGGAGATGTGGAGTAGTGCACAGCTAGAGTGTGGAGATGTGGAGTAGTGCACAGCCAGAGTGTGGAGATGTGGAGTAGTGCACGTGGTCAGAGTGTGGAGATGTGGAGTAGTGCACGTGGTCAGAGTGTGGAGATGTGGAGTAGTGCACGTGGTCAGAGTGTGGAGATGTGGAGTAGTGCACGTGGCCAGAGTGTGGAGATGTGGAGTAGTGCACGTGGTCAGAGTGTGGAGATGTGGAGTAGTGCACGTGGCCAGAGTGTGGAGATGTGGAGTAGTGCACGTGGCCAGAGTGTGGAGATGTGGAGTAGTGCACAGCTAGAGTGTGGAGATGTGGAGTAGTGCACGGCCAGAGTGTGGAGATGTGGAGTAGTGCACGTGGTCAGAGTGTGGAGATGTGGAGTAGTGCACGTGGCCAGAGTGTGGAGATATGGAGTAGTGCACGTGGTCAGAGTGTGGAGATGTGGAGTAGTGCACAGCTAGAGTGTGGAGATGTGGAGTAGTGCACGTGGTCAGAGTGTGGAGATGTGGAGTAGTGCACGTGGTCAGAGTGTGGAGATGTGGAGTAGTGCACGTGGTCAGAGTGTGGAGATGTGGAGTAGTGCACGTGGTCAGAGTGTGGAGATGTGGAGTAGTGCACGTGGCCAGAGTGTGGAGATGTGGAGTAGTGCACGTGGCCAGAGTGTGGAGATGTGGAGTAGTGCACGGCCAGTGTGTGGAGATGTGGAGTAGTGCACGTGGCCAGAGTGTGGAGATGTGGAGTAGTGCACGTGGCCAGAGTGTGGAGATGTGGAGTAGTGCACGGCCAGAGTGTGGAGATGTGGAGTAGTGCACAGCTAGAGTGTGGAGATGTGGAGTAGTGCACGTGGTCAGAGTGTGGAGATGTGGAGTAGTGCACGTGGTCAGAGTGTGGAGATGGGGAGTAGTGCACGTGGTCAGAGTGTGGAGATGTGGAGTAGTGCACGTGGTCAGAGTGTGGAGATGTGGAGTAGTGCACGTGGCCAGAGTGTGGAGATGTGGAGTAGTGCACGTGGCCAGAGTGTGGAGATGTGGAGTAGTGCACGGCCAGTGTGTGGAGATGTGGAGTAGTGCACGTGGCCAGTGTGTGGAGATGTGGAGTAGTGCACGTGGCCAGAGTGTGGAGATGTGGAGTAGTGCACAGCTAGAGTGTGGAGATGTGGAGTAGTGCACGTGGCCAGAGTGTGGAGATGTGGAGTAGTGCACGTGGTCAGAGTGTGGAGATGTGGAGTAGTGCACGTGGCCAGAGTGTGGAGATGTGGAGTAGTGCACGTGGTCAGAGTGTGGAGATGTGGAGTAGTGCACGTGGTCAGAGTGTGGAGATGTGGAGTAGTGCACGTGGTCAGAGTGTGGAGATGTGGAGTAGTGCACGTGGCCAGAGTGTGGAGATGTGGAGTAGTGCACGTGGCCAGAGTGTGGAGATGTGGAGTAGTGCACGGCCAGTGTGTGGAGATGTGGAGTAGTGCACGGCCAGTGTGTGGAGATGTGGAGTAGTGCACGGCCCACAGGAGACGTCTATGTCCACCCCTGAAGCTCTGGATTATCACGGAAGTGGCAGTGAGACTGCGAGAGCCAGAGGCTGTTGGGGACAGGGACCAGTGTCGTGTAGACGTGACCCAAGTGCTGCACACGTGAACTCACTGCCACTGTGATTCTCTGCACAAGGTCAAGCCAGTCGACATTTTAACAGAGGGAGAAGTGTTCATGAGCCTGCGCTCCTGAGATGCTATGAACAGTCAATGACTTCTGGAAGAGAGGAAGTCAGCTTTCTTTAAGGGTGAGACTCCTGGCAGGTCAACTGTGCTCCGGTGGAAGGCCCCACACCCAGGAATATATGGGGAGCACAGACGGAACTCTGTGGGTTATTAAAACCAACAAGAATGAGGCCACATGCAGGTGGGTCAGTAGGGAGAGGGGTGGGTCTGAGAGGAGTTAGAGGAAGAGTAGAGGGTAACTATGACCAAAACATTGTGTGAAATTCTCAACGAACTAATAATCTGCTTAAATTATAAGCTAGCAAGATTACTAATTTCATCAAAGTAAATTTTCACTCTCATGCAGAAGAATCACTTTTATGTAAAAGTGTGGACCCTGTGCCTGTCACTCATTCTGAAGGACGTGATCAGGGGTACAGGTGTGTAAAGCTGTAAATATTTCAACTAACAGTCTAAGATCACACAGAGGCTCAAGGTCCACAAGTGATAGGACAAGTGATACTACCTTCGGGTGGCGGCAGGCGTGGATCTGGGTGTTTCGATCCGTTGTGAGATGGTGCAGGATATCAGGCATGTTTTTAAACATGTCCAGCTTGTCCACATGAACCTGTGCATGACAGCAGAAGAAAGCACATTGTTTGAAATGCATTCCTCAGGGGTTGGGGATTTAGCTCAGTGGTAGAGCGCTTGCCTAGGAAGCACAAGGCCCTGGGTTCGGTCCCCAGCTCCGGAAAAAAAAAGAACCAAAAAAAAAAAAAAAAAAAAAGAAATGCATTCCTAAGAATGAATAGTTCTGGGGTCATTAGTCAGGGGGACTGTCCAGAGTGGATAGACCTTCAATTTTCTCTTGCAGTCTAGTCCTGGACTATTTCTGTGTGGTAATACCCTGCCAGGAGGTCACTAGAAAAGGGAGGGGAGAGGGAGGGGGAGCAGCCAGAAAAGTCTGCCTTGTGAGCATAAGGGATTGTTTGTTCCCCATCTGGTTGTGTTAATACTGTCCCTGAAGAATCACTTGGTTCACACTGATTATGCATCTACTGGATGTCAGACTCAGTTATAGCAAAGACCAAGGAGGACAGAAGCAATCAAGAATCACCTACTGGGCTAGGGAGACAGCTTAGTGGGTGAAGAAGGGTGTGGTAAGCCTGGTGATGGGAAATCCATTGCCCAGAATTCACAGAAAAGAGGAAGGAAGGAGACAACTAACTTTTTTTTTTTTTTTTGGTTCTTTTTTTCGGAGCTGGGGACCGAACCCAGGGCCTTGCGCTTCCTAGGTAAGCGCTCTACCACTGAGCTAAATCCCCAGCCCCGACAACTAACTCTTATTACCAAGTTGTCCTCTGACCTCTACAAGCACTCTGGTATGCATGTTCCCCCCAACAAAGCACGGCCCACTGTATTGGGAAGCCACATGCCACACAGAACAGCTGGTGCAGTAAGACAGTGGGGCCTGGCTTGTGCTGTCTTATAAAACTTCACTAGGCAGAGAAGAGAAAGATGCAGAGAACAAACAAACGGAAACCCTCAAACCTGGCTGCCCTTGAGAAGTTTACCGCTAATAACAATTTAAAGGATTAAAACCAATCCTGTCGGCTTTACTAAAAGCTTGTCTTCTGGATCTTTCAAAGTAGATGATATTAGTTTAAACTGATACCACAATCATGATACAAAATTAAAATAGTAGGATTCTATGCTAGTGTGAGACCAACAAACACCCCCGAAATCCTGTCCAGTCGCTCGCTGTGCTGGCTGATACCGAGGCAGGGTGCAGAAGGAACTCAGCACAACCACTCATTTACTGCATGGCCACTCAGCTCACAACTAACTTACTCATGACCAATAAGAAAGGGGGGAGGGGGAGACAGAGCAGCCAGTAAAGCCCGCCTTGCAAGTGTAAGGAATTAAGTTGGATCTCCAGAACCCATGCCAAAAAAAAAAAAAAAAAAATGGCTGTGGTGGCCTGAGCTTGTGATCCCGAGGTGGGAGGGAGGTGGGAGGTGGGAGAGAGGTGGGAGGTGGGAGGTGGGAGGTGGGAGAGAGGTGGGAGGTGGGAGGTGGGAGGTGGGAGAGAGGTGGGAGGTGGGAGGTGGGAGGTGGGAGAGAGGTGGGAGGTGGGAGGCAGGAGGTGGGTCCCCGGGCCTCACCTGCCAGCCAGGATACCTGCCGAATTCCAGGTCAGTGAGAAACTCTTGTCTTAAAAAAAAATTAACTTTTGGCCTCTAACACAGGCAGTCACATGCACAGTATGTATATATATATACATATATATATATACACACACATGTATGTATATGTATATATGTGTGTATATATATACATACATACATATATATTTAGTTATATATGCATGCATGCATAGGCACAAACATACAGAGAAAATTTAAGCCAGGTATAGTGACAGGACCATAACCCCAGCACTTGGAGGGCTGAGGCAGGAGGATCATGGGTTTGTGGTCAGTCTGGCTATAGAGCGAGTTTCCAGACCTGCTCCCCTCAGAAAAAGATGAAATGAAGTAATGGTGACTGGGGCTTCCCACATTCTCTAAGGAGACGGAGTGAACGGCACATGAGAATCGTCATGGAAACGTCTGGAAAGGCAGCTGAAGGTTATCTCTGAACTACAGTACTAGTGACCATCACTGGTTTCTCTTTGGGAAGGCCTGATCTACAACTGTCCCCATCTCTGCAGAGGGACTTAAGGAAACGCTGGGACCAACATCAATCGCCTCTCCCTGAAGCGCTCCCCGGTCCCGGCTTCCTTCCCCGGGGGCTCAGAGAGGTCGCTTCCACTCTTTAGACACCCCTGAAATTACTCCACAAGTTTAGGGGAGGCAAACTGTTGCCACCTTTATAGAGTACAGAGACAAGGTGAGAGAAAAGAATCTAAAAGACAGGTGATTCAGATAAGTGTGTTTGTCTATGCGTGTGTGTGATGTGTGAATATTATCACTACTGTGATTTTAACTTTAAAGGACAATACACTGCCAGTCCCTTAACTGCATGCAATACACCCAGACATTACTTGGTTCAAGTTTACTTTTGATAATGGTCACAACCATATGCATTTCATAACCCACACTTTGGAAAAAGAATACTTCGCCTCTGGGGCACTGACAACTCCTCTGCCCTTTGTGGGCTGTGACGTCCTTTCGTGTGGAGAGTTCCGAGGGGCCAGCCTCCGAGGCAGCTGTGGGGAGGGAGAGCAAGGACTGGGACGAGCCTGGAGGGACTGACTGGTACCTGGACTCCCAGCTCCTCACTCAGGTTGGTGAATAAGTACTCATAGCCGTAGGCGGCCTTGCAGTTCAGCCACACGACGTGCTTCGGACTCCTCGTGATCCAGCTCCGAACCAGCTCCAGAACGCCCCTCAAGCACTCCTCCTGCGCACCAGCAATGCCGTACTGTGAGAAGCGCACATAACCTGGTCTCCCGAGACATTCAGAAGTAATGACGTGCAAGGGGACAGGCGGTCACACCCCAGCTCACCACCCCAGGCAGACCGGTCACCCAGGCAGGCATCACCCAGGCAGGCCCATCACCCAGGCAGGCCCATCACCCAGGCAGGCCCATCACCCAGGCAGGCCCATCACCCAGGCAGGCATCACCCAGGCAGGCCCATCACCCAGGCAGGCCCATCACCCAGGCAGGCCCATCACCCAGGCAGGCATCACCCAGGCAGGCATCACCCAGGCAGGCATCACCCAGGCAGGCCCATCACCCAGGCAGGCCCATCACCCAGGCAGGCCCATCACCCAGGCAGGCCCATCACCCAGGCAGGCATCACCCAGGCAGGCCCATCACTCAGGCAGGCATCACCCAGGCAGGCCCATCACCCAGGCAGGCCCATCACCCAGGCAGGCCCATCACCCAGGCAGGCATCACCCAGGCAGGCATCACCCAGGCAGGCATCACCCCAGGCAGGCCCATCACCCAGGCAGGCCCATCACCCAGGCAGGCCCATCACCCAGGCAGGCCCATCACCCAGGCAGGCCCATCACCCAGGCAGGCCCATCACCCAGGCAGGCATCACCCAGGCAGGCCCATCACCCAGGCAGGCCCATCACCCAGGCAGGCATCACCCAGGCAGGCCCATCACTCAGGCAGGCATCACCCAGGCAGGCCCATCACCCAGGCAGGCCCATCACCCAGGCAGGCCCATCACCCAGGCAGGCATCACCCAGGCAGGCATCACCCAGGCAGGCATCACCCCAGGCAGGCCCATCACCCAGGCAGGCCCATCACCCAGGCAGGCCCATCACCCAGGCAGGCCCATCACCCAGGCAGGCCCATCACCCAGGCAGGCCCATCACCCAGGCAGGCATCACCCAGGCAGGCCCATCACCCAGGCAGGCCCATCACCCAGGCAGGCATCACCCAGGCAGGCCCATCACCCAGGCAGGCCCATCACCCAGGCAGGCATCACCCCAGGCAGGCATCACCCAGGCAGGCCCATCACCCAGGCAGGCCCATCACCCCAGGCAGGCATCACCCCAGGCAGGCATCACCCAGGCAGGCCCATCACCCAGGCAGGCCCATCACCCCAGGGAAACATACACGACTTGGAATTTGATAAAACCTTGGGTCACAGAAAGTGGTGTCTAAATATACACTTTGGATGTCTTTTACTCTGAAAAAAAAAAGAAAATAGTGTTAGCCATTTCATGGGACATCATTGTGTACAAGATGGTATAGACCCTCAGTTATTTTTGAGGGTGTTCCATTCCACTTACAAAGGTTTTGTTCATAACTTTACTGAAAAATAAATTCCATACAATAAAATACAATAAAAAGATCTTTGGACCAGAGAAATGACTTGGTGGGTAAAGGCAACCTTTCACCTTTCACCTTTTACCTGACAGCCTGAGTTAGGTCCCCAGGATCCATCTGGTGAAAGAACTGACTCCCACAATTATCCTCACCTACACACACACACGCGCACACACACACACACACACACACACACACACACACACACACACACACACACCACGCATGCACAAATAAATAGTATTTAAAAATATTGAATTTGCATGCTTGGTCCAGTGACATATTGATTTATGTTGCCATCATCCCATTATAATCAATGTACAGAACACTGAATGACCTCATTTTAAAGGGAGGAATTTGTGCTACTATTACAACATTTTTTTTTTAAAAGACTAGGTCTCACTGTATAGCCTTGGCTGTCCTGGAACTCAGGCTTGAACTCACCACCCTCGAACTCAGAGATCCGTCTGCCCGCCTCTGCCTCTCAAGTGCTGGGATTAAAGTTTGCACTACCCCCGCCAGCTTTATTACAACTCCTACGATCGAGTCGATTTCTAATCCGACAGAAGCTTGGAATGAACGATGGGGACAGTGCGCGCAAGCACACAAGCATGCATACCCACCCACACACATTTATTCAACTCAAGGTGCACAGCCAAGAGCTCCAGAAGGTCCTGTACCTGCCCCCAGAGTGCAGAAGCTCCATTCTGGAAACTTCTCCTTTCGCCAGTCTGAAGTCTCCTGTGTATAAGACAGTTCCATTACTGCCCTGAAATAGAAACCTGAAAAACAAGTGCGTCTCAATGACCTCCAAATTACCAGGTCCTAAGAAAGCAAGCCTCAAACCCCACGAAGGCCTCCTGCACAACACGTCCCTCACAGTGTGCTGTAGCAGAGCTCAGCAACACTCAATCCCAGGAACTGCCAACTTCCCCATGAGTAGCAAAGAATAAATGCAACCAAGTAAGATAAAATAGCAGGATGGGCGAGCACTGGGTGTGGCCTGTAATGCCTAGCACTTCACATATACACTCAGATCAGTCCACCCCGGGAGAGAAATGCCCATGATAAGATGGCCAGTCACGGGAGAAACACCAATTAAAGGCAGCCACACTCCATATGGTCTCCATCTCCCAAGCTCAATTTCTAAATCAAGATTATCAACATGGCCAGAAAAAGAGTATCCATTTCTGTACACATACTACCTTCAAACCCTAAAAAGTTATTTCTACAAATATGATATATATACATATATATAATACATATATATATATATATATATGTATACACACACACACAGAGAGAGAAATGGAAACAGATGCGCCCCTTACATAACTGAACCTGGGCAGTGACCAGCTGGTAAGAGAGTCACAACAACTTCTTCCTTCTAAAAAGAAAAGGAAAAAAAAAAAAAAAAAGGAACGGAAGTTATCATTAGGAGCTGGCTAAGTTCACAATGTATCACAAGAATATACCTCATTCTCATTCCCTCATGGTCCAAACCCCAGAGTAAGGGGACCCTCGTCTACTCCCCTAAACAGAACTACGACAGGGTCACTTCCATTTCTAGGTTCACACTCAAGAATGACCACAGACATTAGTTTGCGGATGTCCACTGCACGATCACTCACACCAGCCCCAAAGGGGAAAGACTTCCCTGGCAGCCAATAAACAGATAAACAACGTGTGCTTTGTCCACGCCGTGCAATGCCATCTGCCATAAGGATAAATCCACCCAGATGCCACCCAGATACATGGATGCCGCTTGAAAAACACTCAGAGGAAGAAGTCACATGGTACAGCATAATTCCACAGATGGGCACGTCCAAAAGGACAGAAAGGAAATGGTCGTTACCGGGAGCTGGGACAGGAGGGGTGGGAGAGCCCATCCTAGGCCCAGGGTTTCCAAGTGAGGAAACTACTCTAAAGTTGACTGTGGTGCTGTGAAGATAGCCCTGAGGATGTGCTGAAGCCACCAGGCCTTCAAATGGGTGAACTGGATGACGATGAATACTGCAATGGCACCATTATTGACTAGGGGAGCAGACGCAGCCTAGTCTCGGTCACCACATTCTCCAAGGCACTGCCCCTTTAGGACAGAACCTGTTGGGCACCTCTGGCTCTCCAGCCATCCAAGAAGGGGGCAGAGCTCTGTCCGCAATGGTTCACTGCCCAGTAATAACTCCCCAACCTCTCCTCCCACTACTCATCCTGCAGGCCCTTTCCACAGGGGTCTCCCAGCTGGGGCCGGACACGCAATGAACGAAAGCCAGGTCACAGGACAAGGCACGTGACCAGTGGCATAGCAAGACCGCTCCCAAGGGCTTGCCTTACCAAGCTGGGGTTGGAGGGGGCATCTGTAGGTGACAAGACCAATAAAAACATCCTTCCCAGTCACACTTACAAAGGCTCAGGCCTGTTCCCCTGCTCACCTGCCTGCTCCCCTGCTTGTCTGTCCTCCCTCCCTCCCTCCCTCCCTCCCTTCCTCCCTCCCCCCCCCCCCCCCCCCCCCCCGCCTCCTTGTTCTGCTTTTCATCCCCACCAATTAAACCTGGCTCTACCAGAATGAAATGCTGAAGAACACTTGTGACCTTCTCCTAAGGAGAAAGAGCTAAAAGGCCACCTCTCCTCTGATCAGTCACATACACAGGTCGCCCTCAGAGGTCCACACAGTGAAGCCATAGATGGTGCTTTATCAGACTACAGAGCAAATGCTAAGTCAGCTGCCAGAAACCAGAAAGACCCCTCTTAGCCTCGGCTGCCATTTTGATGGGGTTTTGCCTTGTTTTGTTTACGGTAGGTCTACAGTCTTTATTATTAGCAATACATTCAAAAATTACTAGTACTAAATTTACAGTTAAATTTTATTGACTTGGACAGAGACTTTATTTATTAAAGATTTATTTATTTAATGTCTGAGTATCTGCATGTACACCTGTGTGCCAGAAGAGGGCCCCAGATGTCATAATAGATGGTTGTGAGCCACCATGTGGTTGCTGGGAATTGAACTCAGGACCTCTGGAAGAGCAGTCAGTGCTCTTAACCACTGAGCCATGTCACCAGCCAAAGACTTTATTTTAAAATAAGGAGATTATTTAAGAAGAAGATAACCATTACACTTGAATTTGCTTCAAGTTGAATAACTAACCACTCACTATTTTGTATCTCAGATATAAGAAACTTAATAAATGTGACAATGGCTTTGTGTAATTAACAAATAACATCCTCATGTAAAACTAAAAAATGGAAAAAATTAAAAAATAAATATGCCATGTTTAATCCTTCTGATGTTAGAAATAATCACGGCACTCAATGACTGAATGTCTCTATCCCCCGAAGCCTGGGGGATGAAACAGTAACCCCTGGGAGTTTAATTAAGACGCTTTTGACTGGTGATTCCTTCTTGAAGTTAACTCCCCAGTAAACAGATTAGTGCTCTCCACTGTTTAGTTCTCCTTAACTGTTTCACTTCTCCCACTGTGTGAAGACACCAGGAAACGGAAGCTAAGAACTCACAGTGAGAGACAAAGAGAATGCCAGGCCACTGCCGGAGAACCCGGGCCCCAGTGAGAACACAGGAGATGGGGATCAAAACACTCGCAAACACTGTAGTTATTTTTCTAAAATGAACTTCACTCATAAGGCATTGCTTATAAGTAAACAAGAATTCTAAATTAAAGAGAAAGTTAAATAATAATTTTAGCACTGAGAAGAAAATATAAAATATTTGTTATATAGTTACCTCACCCGATGCCTCATCAACTAAAGATACCTGGGTAGGAGTTTCAATTTCAATTGCTATCTGAAAAGAGAGTAAGTAGAGAAGCACTTCTGATTTCATGTATACAATCTGACTTCATGCATACATTCTGATTTCATGTATCTATCCTGATTTCACATATCTATTCTGATTTCATATATCTATTCTGGTTTCACATATCTATTCTGATTTCATGTATCTATTTCTGATCTCAGTATAATTAAAGTTTAAAAAAATGCCATAACAAGCCAAAAAGCCTTTTATTGCAATGGGGTTGCAGCTCAGTGTTGGCACTTAGTATGCACAAGGCTTTAGGTTCCAGGCCGAGCACACACACAGGGAGCACACATAGACATACTGAGTACTCATACACACACTTAGCACACACACACACACACACACACACAGTATACACACGTACACACTCACTAATAATGAATCACATTTACGGAAGAAAGTCTTGCTCATGATGCACCATAAAACCACCCGGGCTTGAGAGTATTTTTGAAGAGATTTTTGATAGCTTTAATTCTCCCTCCTTTTTCCATTTGCATGTATATGTGTGTGGTGACACGCATGGGGCCTGTTACGGCTGAGCTAAGGCACTGGCACTAGCTAGAACTCCTGAGTGTGTGCATGTTCCTGTGTGTGCGCCTGTGCATAGGGAAGCCAGAGGTTGATGTCAGGTGTCTTCTCTGAGAAAGGCTGTCTCACTGAACCTGGAGCTGACCAGTGAGCACCAGGAATCCTCCTATCTCCAGTTCCCCCAGCTGGGATTCCTGGCATTTATTCCCCAGTCAGGGGCCAATGTGAGTGTAATTCATATGCAGGGTCAAAGCAGGCAATCAGCATGAGGCTGGAGGGAGAGCCTGGGCTGGCTGCTCTCCCAGACTCCAGCTTGTAGTCTGATCTTCCTCACTCCTTGACTGCCCCTGACAGATTAACTTCGGAGGACTACAGGCCCGATCCCAGAGGCAAAGGAAGAGCTGGCTGGCTGCTGTGACGGTTCAGCAGAGCACGCAGACATCTTCCAGTTGGCAGACGGGATGTGGAGACTAAACATGCACGATGAAAGGCTCCTCCCAGCACGGGGTCTTCTGGGTGCAGCACCCAAGCAGAGTGAGGGGGGCTGGTGTGACTTCAGAGACAGTGTTGGCAGCTGTTTTTATCGAAACATAATATCCACGTATACTTATCGGATACAGAACAACCAGTTATCAGACTTTCTCCTCCTTACCTAGTCATCCTTTGGACCCTATTATTACAGACTGCTATAGACTCGGTCTACAGTAGAAGACTGTTCCTATCTGATCAGTGCAGTGGAGGGGGCCGTGAGCATGTGGAATCAGACCTCTCCTTCTGCTATAAGGATCCCTGGGATCCAACACAGGTCATCAGGAGTGCTGGACGGTGCCTGAACCCACGGCCATATAGAGCAAGGCTCCTGCCTTCGTGTTGCGCTGTTTTGGTAGCACTGGGGGTCAAACACCCAAGGCTCACGTGTACCCCCTCTGAGCTGCACACCTGGCCTCTGTGGTAAAGGGGTGGCCACGGCCTTGGGCTTGCTTGTTTTGATCTTGTCTTTTTTTTTTTTTTTTTTTTTTTTGCAGAGGCAGGCCAGATGTGGGGCAGAGGGGAGGGAAGAGGAAGAACTTAAACTGTCATCTGTCAGACAGCAGCAAGATGCTACCCTTCATGCAGACTTGTAGTAAGTCCTAACTCTAATCCTACTCTCCATTCTTCTCAAGTGGAGCAGCAGACCAGACAGATTATGAGTCAGAGGTATTTTGTTGAGGGGATCTACGTTCATGCCCTCTTGATCTGGAAACAGCTAACAGCATCCTCCTCGGACCTTACAGGGCTCTGTTTTTGTTTGTTTGCTGTTGCTTTTTGTTTGTTGTGGCCTTAGGTTCTACTCTATGATGGGGGAACAGCTACTTGGGCTCTTTGGACTTCTGCTTGGTACCTGTTCTTCTTCCCCTTTCTTTTATTTTTCCTTTTTATTTTTAAAATCAATCCTTTTATTTTATCTATATCTGGATTACTGTACTATTGGTCTTCATTTAGGTTTCTTAGAATTTTTTTTAGCCTCAACTGAGAAATCTATTCCTACTTAAAGCAATAAGGATCATAAGAGGACTTTTTCTGCCATGTTTGCATTTTATATATTGTAGCTATTTTCTTTGAACTACTTTCTGGAGGAGAGATCTGTTTCATTTTTCCGGAATAAAAAGTTATTGATTCTAGACCAGGCATGGTGGCACACACATTTAATCCCAGCACTGGGGAGGCAGAGGCAGATGGTTCTCTCTCTCTCTCTCTCTCTCTCTCTCTCTCTCTCTCTCTCTCTCTCTCTCAGTTGTCTATTCTATTTCTCATTCTTTCTTGCTATGTAGGTCAAGATGACATGGATATAGGTCAGTGGCAGTGGTAGAGCGCATGCCTGCCACACACAGGGCCTTAGGCTCACTCTGCAGAACCACAGAGAAAGAAACTTGTGATCTTCTTGCTTCAGACTCCCAGGCTGGGATCTCAGGCCTGTAGCACCACCTTTGGCTCGGTCCTATCTTTAATAGTCTAGTATTCTGACTGCCACCTTTTCTTCTTTTTTAAGATTTAATTTTATTTGTGTGTGTGTGTGTGTGTGTGTGTGTGTGTGTGTGTGTGTGTGTGTGTACATGCATACATGCACCTGTGTGTAGAAGCATGTTGAGGACTCTCAGATCCTCTTGGGCTAGAGTTACCGGCAGTTGTGAGATCCTAACATTGGTGCTGGTACCCAAGTTTAGGTCCTCTGGAAGAGCATCCTGACCACTGAACCAAAAATGCCACTGTTCTACTTCATGATGAATTCACACACACGAAGAAAGGGGTTTTGAATAATGCCAACGAGTTTTTTAAAGATGCCTCTGAAAACACTCCACATGTACACAACAAAGGGGGTGCTATTCAAAATTACAACTTTTTGAACTTCAGGTGACTTACAATTCGGTTTTCCCAGAACTTGTACTTTGGGCTGGTTAAGAGCAGCTCCTTAGTGACTGGAGAACAGTACAGGAAGACCTTCAAACTGAAAGCAGAAACCAAGAAGCAGAGGGAGAAAAAAACCGTCTCAGCACAGTTCAAAGTAAGCCACTTTGACGAGCTTGCAATGCAGTCTGCAGAATGTCATTCTTCTCTCGTAAATCACAACCAGTTGACAAGGTTCCCAACACACCTGCCATGATTTGGTTATAAAATCCCCTCCAAAACCCAAGGGCTAAGGCTTGCGTCTCCAGTGCAGTGTTCAGAAAGGTTGGGCTCTGGAAGTACATGTGGGCCCTGACCTAATCCATGCATTAATCCTGTGACGTGGCCATGAACTGACAGCATTGCTGGAGGAAGAACTTCCCAGGCCCAGTCCTTCCTGTCTCTAGCTCTCGGCTTCATGTCTTCAGGGGGTGAGCAACTTTCATCTGCCTTGACCATTGCTATGTCCCTCCCTCACCAGGAGCCTAAAGGCAGTGGATCCAGCCAATCACTGACTGAAGGCAGGAGGGAAAGTAAATCCTCCCCTTTTTAGGTTGTTTTTTTCAGGTGCTTTGCCACAGTGACAGCAAGCTGGTGAGCAGAGTACCAGTATATCATTAACCATTTCTCAGCCCTGTCCATGGGTCCTTCTGCTTCCTAAGAAGACCACCATTTGTCTTATGCCGTGCTGGTAAGCACACAGACTATGTACTGGGGGCTGGAAGTGTAGCAAAGTCCTTCATTAAACTGTGTGTGGCAGCACATGCCTGCAGTCCAGGCATTCGGAAGGAGGTAGAGGCTTACTGCACGTTAGAGGCGCATTTGATTGATGTACCTAAGCTCTAGAAAACAGCTGGAGCTATAAGGAAAGGCTGACACACCCACACATCCCCACAGTGACATGAAGGGTTTATATCTCTCGGCTTGAACTGGGTAGATCTTCGTAACTTCAGGAGTTTCTTCCCCCTGGCTTGAGACCAAGTTTCTCTGTGTAACAGCCCTGGCTGTCCTGGAACTCACTCTGTAGACCAGGCTGGCCTCTAACTCACAGAGATCCACCTGCCTCTGCCTCCTGAGTGCTGGGATTAAAGGTGTTCATCACCGTACCCAGTAGCTGCAGGATGTTTTTCTATATAGCCCTGCTTTTCTATACAGAGTTTCTCTATATAGCCCTGTCTATCCTGGAACTCTTTCAGTAGGGCTGACCTCAAACTGCCCATCTCTGCCTCCTGAGTGCTGGGATTAAAGACGATAGCTACGAACACCCTGGCTAACTGCAAGATTCTTGAAGCTTGGTCTTAGGGCAACAGACCTGCCTCTTGACTCTCTCTTGGGGGTTTATCTTGTATTATTTCAACACTGACTCGGTATGTCATCCTGTATAACCTGGAACTTGCTATGTAGACCAGGTTGGCTCCTAATGCACAGAGATCTGTCTAGACATCTTCCTCATGAGTGCTTTCACTGAAAGTGTGTTCCCCATGTCTGTCCCAGGACGGACAGTTTCTAAACCTAAATTCTCTATTAACAAAACCAGCCATCCAGGTTGAAGAAATCTTTCGAGAGGGACAAGCTCAAGAAGCCAGCTGTTCTAGGCCTTGTTGCTGTTACGAATCTTCCCAGGTTACAGACACTTGAGCCTTCAGATAATGTCACTGTTGCCTGATCCTAGAAACCAGAAATTCCCACAGTACACTGTCATAATTCCTGACCCAGAGGAACTGGAGGTAACTGGAGGGTTGGTATCATTTTAAGATAGTCAGTTACAAGGTAGTGTGTTACCCAGCAACAGATAGTTGATGCGTAGGCTCGACTATGTATCGTTAGACAGACCTGGTTAACACCCGGGTCTTGCCACTCACTGGTTCTGTGACACTGGGCAACTAATGTAACCTGCCTGCCTTCTTGGTTTCCTCATCTGTAAATTAGAAGGAATCATAATACCTATTTAAAAGGTTATCAAGAGGCTCTAACGAGGACACCAGCTCCAAGTAGGCAGTAGTAGAGATCTAGTAGAACCAGATCTAGGGTAAACATTAGAATGAAATCGTTGCTCTTTACTGTACCGAGGGTAGGCATCAGGATGAAGACATCTTTTCTAGAAGTACTTTGGCCTTGAAGAAATCACTGTAGAAAATAGTGACTGTTTTCTCATCTATAGAGTTATTAACCTGAAGGAAGTTTACTCCCTCTGACAAGACGGTCATTGGCACGTCAGGAATGCCTCCCATTACTGAATATTGCAAACAGTACACAGTAAGGATTAAAGCTGCAGGGGCCATGATATTTTCTTTCACAAAGCATTTAGGTTAGATTAGGAGCCTTGGTTTGAGGAATTTGTTTTACCCCCCTCCCCAAAAAAAAAGCCATTTGTGTAATAATAAATATGCTTTTGTGAGGCTGTTTGAGGTTCAGTTCATCCAGGCTGGCCCTCCCTGTTGCATCAGAGCCAGATTACACTCTGGGGCGACCCTCTTTGACTGGCCCTCGACTCAAAACTCAGTCTGACAGTGAACTACTACATTCTCAACCTCCATCACGTCTGGTTCATCCCAGCAGCCAGCGCTCACCACTGAGCCGTCTCTCCGGCGTAGGGTTCCTGCTAGCAGAACCACCATTTACAACATAAACATATACTCTTACAAAAATACAAGCAAACGAGTCACTGCTGCAGCCGGCAACACAGATGGGTCGCATAAATGCAATGTTTTTTTTTTTTTTTTTTTTGGTTCTTTTTTTCGGAGCTGGGGACCGAACCCAGGGCCTTGCGCTTCCTAGGTAAGCGCTCTACCACTGAGCTAAATCCCCAGCCCCTCATAAATGCAATGTTAAGGACTAGATGGGGCTGGAGAAATAGTTCAAGTAGTTAAGATGGCTGCCCTTCCAGAAGACCAAGGTTCAATTCCTAACACTCACGGGACAGCTAACCACGTCAGTAACCATGGTTGCACACAGGTAAAACAAGCATACATGTAAAATTTAAAAAAAATAAACCTTTGAAAAATATTGAAGGAGATTTCTTAATCTATCCAGTATATGATCCTATTTTTTTTTTTTTAGTTTTGTTTGTTTAAGACAAGTTTCATTATCTAACTCACAAATCCTCTTGATTCCTCAGTGTTGGGATTATACCACCATATCAAGCCATCTGTTTATATACAATTTAAGAATAACCAAAGTCAAAATAGGAGGAAAAACAGGTTAGATTACACAGGGGTCTGGATCATAGCAGTGTTCAATTTCCTATCTGTGTGGAAGCTACCTAATGTTTATATAAGCTCATGTTTACATAGGCTACCCTGTTATCTCTCAGTAAGATGTTTACTTACACACAAATAAGTAGCAAAACTAATTACCTGCATTCCAGCCTTCTTTTCATGGAAGGAGCCCTTAATCCTTTCATGTGATCTACAAGGAAAAGAATTAGAAGTCATAAATATGTTTTGTTTTGTTTTGTTTGTTTGTTTGTTTTAGAGGATCCCTTTGCCTACAACATGGGGGCTGTCTTTGTAAGCTTCCTACTGAGAGAAACTACACAAGGTTCACCGCTATGAGCAAATAGAGTCCCACAGGTCTTTGGCCCTTCTGCGGACGAGGAACCTTTCAGAGTTTAGGCCAGGAACTACTAAGGCCCTGAGCTGATGAAAGGAATTCAAGACCCCCGTGGGTCAGGAGAGCAAGGCAGGAAGATCAAGTGCTAGTATGAGAGAACCTAGGTGGGCTGACCTGACTACAGTTAGGATGTGCTCCTCAACCTTAAATAAGTAAATAATAAAAAAGAAAAAAGGGGGACACTTGGCCAAGCTTGTAGATTGACTGCACACACATATATACACAAAGACACACACACACACACACACACACACACGTAGAGTTTAGTGTGAGAGATATTTGTTTGTGTGCGGGAGGAAAGGTGGTAGGAAGGGAGGGAGGGAGGGAGAGAGACAGAGACAGAGACAGAGACAGAGACAGAGAGAGAGAGAGAGAGAGAGAGAGAGAGAGAGAGAGAGGCAGACAAACAAACAGATCCATCTTAGGCTCTTGCCAAATGTCTCCGGGATGCATAACTTCTGAAACGTGTGTCTGTGTGAGCGAGGGGCTTTTCGCTCTTTCCTAATGTCTCGGAGTGTAGGAGAAGTTCTGAAACGTGTTTTCTTTACTCGTGATAAACGAGAATTAGGGAAGTTTGGGCATGAGCTAATTAATTCAGCCTTACCAAACAGATACTCTCCGCTGGGAGAGCAACCAGCACTTCTAACAGCTCTGCCTCACCACAGCATCCAGGGTCAGACTGCGACCGGAGCTGGGGTTACAGAGGTGGTACAGACCTGGAGCTCAATAAAGCCAGAAGTTAAGCGCCAACTAGGACTAGGAGTGCTTCCCAATGCCTCGCGAAGTCCCAGCCTGCTCTCCTCTCACCAGGCACCGACCTCTGCCATCCTCTCGCTCTTCAGACCCGAGAGCCCCTTAAGTAGGTGGCGAGAGGGACTCACTCACCCTTGTGGCAGTGCGAAAGGAAGTAGGCACGGGCTTTCAGGTTCTCTCTGTCGAAGCGGTCAATGGAGATGGTTGGATATTCCTCCATCTGTCCCTGGAAAGAACTCATAGCGCCAGGGAAGACTAGAAACGAAGCCCACCTCGGAAACAGAAGTGCACACTGACCCTGGGCGCTACTTCCGGGAGCCTGCGCACCACCTCCCCATAGGCCGGCCGAGCTGGGCCACATCCAATCAAAGGGACCATGCCCTAGGGGCGGAGCCAAGGAGCATCCAATCCTGATCCAGCCTCCCAAGTCCCTGGGTTTAAATTACTGCACCAGCTGAGCACGGAGAACCAGCCACGAGCAGTTTGTGGATACCACTGTCTGGTGTTGGAGAGTCAGGTTCCTGCCAGAAAGCAAAAGAAGAAACCAAAAGTGTTTGTTGCACAGATGCAGATCTGTCCGCATCTGTGGAGGAACCGAGGCAGGAAGCGAAACACATCTGGGAACAGCGGCCAGGGAGCTTCCCTTTTCTTAATCACATTGTCTTGCATGCTATTCCTCAGATCTATCGGAGATCGAATTGTGTTTGTTCGTTCGTTCGTTCGTTTCTTTGGTTGGTTGGTTGATTGGTTTTGGTCTCCTCCCAATTTGTATTTAATAGGATAACCATGAGGATTGGATGAGTCATTGCCTCAGACTCCTGGTTAATAGATCCCGTTGGTACTCTTTCCCTCTTCTGTACAATAAGCTAACTCTATTTTGAAGGCTACAATTTAGACATAGATTCTTAGAGAGGAAAATAAAAAGTGAAGATCCCGTTGGTCTGCTAGCCTCCAGTAGTCACTGAGCTGTGTTTTTAGGAAGGATGGATGTATAAAGAAACAGCAGGAGAGTATGTGGGGGAAGTTTGGGAGAGTGTGTAGTAACAGTATCAAGATCCACCAAAGACTTTGTCAGTGGTATTTATTGTCTCCTCCCTAGCAAGTTCTCCTCAGACACTCAGCACTGTTGATCACAGACAACTGGAACCTCCGAACTGAAAAGCAGCAGCGTCTGCAGAAACTGACCAACTGGTTTCAGTACAGTGGACAGAATAGAAGGTTGCAGTTACCATGGTTCCATAGGCTAGTTACCATCTCCTGAGCTAGTTCTAGCCCTTGGGAATAGCCATTCCTTATCCATCTCTGCTGGAACTAACATCTTGTGACTAATACATTAAAAAAAAAACTTTTGGAATCTCTTAGTTTAGCAGACCACTATTTTCCCCCACCCCAAAAGCCAAGAATGTCATCAGATAGCACCTTGGCCCTATAGAAAAGCTTCCTCATCTTTTCTGTATTGGCCTTTCTGATGTACACTATATTTTAAATATGACTTGACTTATGACTTTCTTCTATAAAACCGTGAAACTCTTTCCGTGTTAGAACATGGAATTTAGGATGACCCAAATCTGTGTCCCAGCCCCAAGGTTAATAAAAATGGCCCCAGAATAAACAGTCTCTTTTTCTTTTCGGATGAGGTTTCTCTGTCCACAGTGGTTACACAGCTAACTCTGATGTGCCATCAGAAATCAGCACATTTGAAAAACCACAGAAGTTTAGAATATGGCAAAGAATACTTTCACAGAGAGAGAAGTGATGAGGCCAGGAGTAAGCTCTGAGTGGAGGGATTGGAATGTCATGGTCAGAGAACAGCGGGTTATTCTTGCAGTCATAATGCCCGGTTCTATTCACATTAAGGTTTTCATAAAGAGGAAGCGGGGAGGAAGGGGAGCAGAGGGAAGTGCTCTAGACATAGGTAGCAACTTAGACATTCTACCACAGTAACACTGGCAAAGCCTTGGTTGTGTGTAACATGTTCTTTCCTAGACTAAGCGAGGACGGCTGCTGTGGCTGGGTTGTCCATACAGGACAGTAAATTCTGCACTGAGTCTGGTCCTCTGGAGAATTTCTCAAAAGTTGGAGCTCCTCAAAAGGCAAGACAAACTATGATTCATGGTCTTATTTACTTGTTCACTCCTTTTCTCTTTACAATGTATACAGTAGGAAATAATTGTGAGAAGCAGTTACCCCTGTAAGCAACATATGTACTTCTATTCTTACGACTGAACTTTTGCCATTCGAGACCCTTTTTCCTTTGAGAGGTTTTATACAACACTGGACACATAAGTATATAAAACAGGCATGCACATAAAAATGTACTGATAATAAGTCCTAAAGAGATCTATTTGAAAACAATTCTTTGATACACACACACACACACACACACACACACACACACATATATATATATATACATACATACATACACATATATATATGTAGTAAATTTGCCTACTAATGGATGGGCAGGCCTGTGTCTTTTTACAGAGAGAATTAAATCCTGACAATATTTGGTGCTTTGGGTTGCAGAATAACTTTAGCATTTTTTAGAGTCGAGTGATACTAATTTTAGAATCGTCTGTACTGACAGTGGCCTTGCACAAATAGGACAACATAAAATGGCAGACAGATATGTACAACCATTTCAGAAATTGTTGAAAACTCTGTTCTATTTCCAAGCAAATGTGATTGTTTGTTTGTTGTTTGGGTTTTGTATTTGTTTGTTCGTTTGTTGTCTTTTTTTGTTTGTTTGTTTTTGTTTTTGAGGTAGGGTTTCTCTATGTAGCCCTGGCTATCCTGGGCCTTGTTCTGTAGACCAGGTTGGCTTCAAACTCAGAGATCTGCCTGTCTCTGCCTCCCAAATGCTGGGCTCAAAATGCTGCATCACCATGCCCAGCAGTTTTTTTTTTCTTTTTGTTTTTTTTTTTTTTCCGGAGCTGGGGACCGAACCCAGGGCCTTGTGCTTGCTAGGCAAGCGCTCTACCACTGAGCTAAATCCCCAACCCCTTTTTCTTTTTTTATAAAGCTCAAATCAGCATTTCAAAGGAAAATTTTGGAAATTAAAGATTCCAACACAATACAATCCATCCATATGTTAATTTTAATACTTACATGCTGAAGGATAATGGCAGGAAAATATTAAAAGTCTTTGCTTTCCATAATTTAAGCCATTGTTCCTATGTTAGAACAATGCGGGGCTGGAGAGATGGCTCAGCGGTTAAGAGCACTGACTGCTCTTCCAGAGGTCCTGAGTTCAATTCCCAGCAACCACAAAGTGGCTCTCAACCATCTGTAATGGGATCCAATGCCACCTTCCGGTGTGTCTTGTGGATGGCTATAGTGTACTCCTATAAAAGTAAATAAATACATCTTTAAAATAATGCATGTACAGCAAAAATAATGACGCTCTTGAACGTGAGGCACTAAGCAGTGCTTGTCAGTGTTGAGTGTCATGGCAGCATGGGTAATTAAGAATATGTGTATTTTGAGTTTAGAACCGAGCCTCAGGTGTGGTGGCACGACCCTTTGATTCCAGCACTGGGGAGGCGGAAGCAGGTAGATCTCTGAGTTCAAAACCAAGCTGGTCCACACAGCAATATCCAGGTCAGCCAGAGCTACATAGGGAAACCCATCTCAAAACAACAACAAACACTGGAATGGAGACTTCTGTGAACTGTGCTACTTGGCACATAAACACTGTGGTACGATCTCAGATTAATCATGTGTTTGCTTTTGAGTTCATTTTTGGCCATTGTGGGTTCAGAAATCTTTTATTCTTCTTACAAACTAAGGCAGGGAGAGAAGATATGAAGGGTGAAAAGGAATTGCTGGGGTGTCTGGGGAGAAAGGGAGGGAGAGGTGGGTGTGGCTATAGTCCAAAAGACATTGTGTAGGACTGGAGAGAGGGCTTAGTAGTTAAGACTTAGTACTGTTCTTGTAGAGACGACAACTTCAGTTCTCATGACCTACACTGGGTGGCTCAAAAAAATCACCTGTCATTCTAGTCCCAGGAGATCCAACACCCCTGGCCTCTGTAAGCATCTGTACACAGGTGCACATACCCACTGAGACATAGACATGCACATGTATGTATAGGCACATAGTGCACACACACACACACACACACACACACACACACACACACACGGACTTTTAAAATGAAAAACTTTGGAGGTTTCAGGTAAGGAACCAAAGAAGCCCGTCGCCATACTCTAGGAAATCTGATGGTCCAAATTCACTTATTTGTTCAATAAACAGTCATCCACTCTCTATATGTTCCCGCTCCCTCGCTGAACACTAAGGCATCAATGTAAAGCAGTCAAAGAACCCTCGTTCACAGAATGCCTTCCAGTAAAATGTGCTACCAGCACTTGGGTAACTAGTTCCAGATGCTGTCTCAAGCATTCTGTGTTTGGTATTTCTGTCTCACAGCAACCCTAGCAGCAGACAGGTTCTTATTGTCCAGTCGTTACATTGTTATGTAAATTTAGCCCAGACTTCAAGGGCACTGTGTTCTGAAATGCCCCCTTGGTAGCTATCTTGTCTTTCCTGCTCATAGCCTCAGAGCGACCGCAGCAGAAGTGTCATGGTGAAGTATATTTCCTCACTCTAAGCAGGCTGCATTCACATTTACTGCATACTAGGAGCTGTTCAGCTAGGTATGACGGGAGCATACTGACCCAGAGGAAGTCAACAAACCTGTAAGAGTACTATGGAAAGTACTGGCCTTGTAAACCTCTGAAGCTTTTGTTTTACTGTGGATAAAATTTTAGAAAGCTATTGCAGGATCACAGTATTGCTGGAGTGCAAGACTGACATAATCTGATTTAGGTTTTAAGAGGCTCTTGCTGACGGTTGTCTGGAGAACAGGCTATGGGGGTGGGCAGCGATGTTGGGAATTAGTGTGGTGACTGGAGACTGCCAAGAGATGGCCTTTTGGACTTGCATGAGAGTTAAAGCCAACAGGTCTTGCTTGCCGATGGATGGAATGATAGAAACAGAGGACTGTGGGTAACAGCTAGTCAAACAGGTGGATGTGGGAGTTCCCTTTGTTTGAATATGGAATACAAATTGTTTAGCTAGGTCTAAAGTTCAGAGATTCATCTTGGCTAAGGAAACTAGAGTTATAAGTCCATATTTTTTTAACTAAAAAAAAAAACTCTTTAGCACTCAATGAGTCCTTTAACGAGAACTTTGCAGAATTTAGTTTGTAAAAACTGTGGCTTGTGTTTAACAACTGTTTCACAAAATCCCTGCAATGTTAACTACTGGTTGTGGGGCTTCTCGGTGACCAGGTGTCCCCCTTTTCCCTTTCATCCTCTATTTATTAGATAGTCATCATGGCTCTCGACTCAAATCTTGAAACACTTTTCACCGAAATAGGTGATATATTAACTATTAGTTTAGATACTGGTGGGAAAATAAACCTACAGATGGGACCCTTTCATTTAGTGATTGCCAGACACCATGCTGAATGAATTCCTTGAATCCAAACACAGTTATCTTCCACCAGGATTCAGAACCTGTAGGATCTCTATTCTCTCAAAGGCTTTCAAATAACAGTGAACAGCAGCGAACAGGATCCACTCTGGGCTTTCCGCTACAGAGATCTTAGACCTCTTTGCCCAGACTAGCTCTTGGGCATGCGCACAAAGACCCAGATGCGGGGGGCGGGGCCGAAGGAAACTGGGCTCGGCTCGCTCACGTGGGCGGGCAGAGCAGCGTCGCTGCGTTGCTAGGAGACGCGCGGGTTGCACGGGCCGCTACAGTTAGTCCTTGGCTGTCTCAGCCCAAGATCCCGAGTAGGGAACACGAGCACCGCTGCGCCCTCCTGCGAGGCCGGCAGAACTAGGGTAACCGCGGATAGCGGGAGCCAGACCTGAGCGGATGCGCAGCGAGAACCCGGGCCTTGATCGCCGTGCGGCTGGCTCGGCCCCGCCCCAGGAGCTCAGGCCCCGCCCTTTCCGCCCGGCCGCTCTGGTACCCGGGGTTTTTTCTTTTCTTTTAGGGCGGGTCTTCACTTGGTCCCTCCCACATCGTAGGATCCGCTACCCTGCTAAATTCTTCTCCGCGAGTCGGCTACTGTATAGCTATGTGATGCCAAGGCTCAGAGGACGGTCTTTGGTTTAGCTTCTTCTGGGTAGATTAGAATTTACAGACGTCATGACTTATGGGGAAAAAACGTGTTTTCTGGCAGACAAAGCACGCTAGCTGTGAGAACCCTCTTACGGGGTGGCTTTACACAAACGCAGACTGGCACACCAGGAAGATGGACCGATCAGGCGGGGGTGCTTGCAGGCGCGGGGGGGCACTTTAGTCTTTAAAATGAACCCCTGTTTTAAGGACTGTGTTTAGAAAACTATGTTGACCCAGTGCGTTTATTGTCTCGACCAAGGTTTACATGTAGTTTAAAGGGATCCTGCCACCTGCTAGGAGCGCAAATAATGATATAAGGTGAGGAGATGGGGGTTGGAAGATTAGGCATGTTATCTATACGGGGTTACAGGGCAAAAGCTTCAGCGACAGCAGGCTGGACTCAGCCACCCATCCCAAATGCACCAATTAAGGAGACACACAACAAGGAGAAAAGTAGAGAAAGACGTAATTCACGTGACTCACTAGCGGGGGTAATAAGGAATAAGGTCTCGGGACCCCAGGTTTGTGTTTGGGGCGCTTATAGAAGCTTTAGAGTTAAGTAGAGGAAGAAACTAAACAGGGCTAAAAGATGTGTATAACGGTCTTGTTTAAGTTGGGAGTCGCAGGCTGTAAGTGCCCTCCGCCCCTGTTGTATCAACTCTGATGTTGCAAAGGACCTGGTGGAAATCCAATATTTCTCAAATTCTTGGCTGCCTTCTGTCTTCAGCTTCGAAGGGTGGTGAGATAGTTTAAATAGGCAGACTGTGACTGGATGGTTAACATCCCCGTACAGTTAGGCATTCCTCTGACCCAAAGTCAGACACAAAACCAAAGCAAAGGAACGAGGCTTCAGCATCCTTTGTTACCTTGTGGGCCCCAGTGAAGAGTTTTAAAGTGTGTTTTGTAGCTGTTTCTGAATGGTTGTTTGAAGGGAGAGAGCTTGAGGTAGTTGGCTATGTCAGGGGTGACTGCTGTTACCTTAGAACTTAATGTCAGGGACTTAAGATTGGTGGGATTTTTATTTTCAATACACACATAGCTTAATAGTGCTTAATGAAATCCAGTTTCTAAAAAGTAGACATTCAACCATTGCCACTTCCTGTTTATAGTGTTATACATATGTATTATAGAAATCCAGTGTGTTTTGTTATATAATTTTATTTACTATGTATATACTGTGCATAGGTGTTTCTATCTGAGCAAAACTAGAAAACTAACTCACAGAGCCTTACAAAACCAGAAGAAAATAGATAATTGTTATTTAGTGTTTTTATTTAAAAAGTAAACATTAGTGAAAAAGTTATGCCTTTCACAAAAGATTGAGAATTCTTTTTTCTGGCAACAAGTTAAATATTGAAGCATCAATATTTTTATACTTTTTAGCTCTTACACCATAAGGTTAGCCTTGTTTTGCAGCT
>NC_141550.1:82385000-82497500 GCF_021556685.1 Rattus norvegicus
TCTGGGTTTTTTGTTGTTTTTTGTTGTTTGTCTTTGTTTTGTTTTTGAGGTGGGGAGGGACATGGGAGGGAAGTTTCAAGACAGGGTTTCCACTGGCTCTGCAGACCAGGCTGGCCTTGAACTCAGAGATCCTCCTGCCTCTGCTGGAATGAAAGTTGTGAGCCGCCGCCCAGCTAAGACAGTGTTAATGTTACTAAAAACTGTCACTGTCACCAGAACCACTGTGTGATATAAACATTTTAAAATGGGGAAAAACCACAAATCTACATCATCTTTTGTCTAAGAATATGGAGTCTTTTAAGTGAGAAAACTGATGTGATATTTATATGTAATATTTAAGGGTTATTGAGGACTGCACAGGTAGGCGCCTCAATTTCAACAATGAAGGTTCAAGGTGAAATAGCTTAAAGCATATTGATAGAGAGCCATGTATTGCCACCTTACAGACTATCTGTCCTTTGCTGTCACCCAGTCCCTTCACAGGAAGGTAGGACGACCAGCCACCTTAATTCCTTAACACTTGGTTTGGGTTGGGAGTCCAGCAAGGAAGTAAGACAGCGATGAGTGGGGAAAGCCAGGAGTTAAGTTAATGACCATAAGAGTGAAAATACTGCCCACAGCATGGACATATGCAAGACAGTTTACCTTACAATAGCGTAAAGCTTCCATTAGTGTTAAGAATCCTACAGTTGCTTGTTCATGGATACCGAGAAGTTCTGCAAGAAATAAACAAAACCAAATTTAACACTGCATTAGTATATGCAAGTCTAAGTAGCAAGTGTGTATATATATGTGCATAAATATATTTACATTCAAACCATGCCAAAATGTTTTCTTTCACCTAAAACTATCTCTAATCCTCTGCACATATTTACTAAGATGTCAAATCAATGATAGTGTGTGCCTGGTCTTACTGTAGCTTGTCATGCTGTGTTTGGTTGATGTCCCTGGGAGGCCTGCTCTTTTCTGAGAGAAGGTAGAAGGGAGGAGAGGGAGAGGGGAGAGACTGAGCGGGTAGGGAGGGAGAGGAAACTGTGGTTAGGATGTAATAAATAAAAAAAGAATAAAAAATTAAATTATACTATATCAAATAATCATGTTATGATTATCATTATAAAATGATACCAGGTAACTTTGTACTGGATAAATGTAGTGATTCAAATGCACATTAAAGCTATTTATGAAACTGTTTAATATAAACTTTTTAGTTAAAAAATTCACTCAGTAACCCAAAGGAATTATTGGAATACACATATATAAATGTGTGTTTGTGTGTATGTGTGTGTATACATATGGATATATACCCATGACATACATATATACACATATATATGTATATGTGTGTGTATGTGTGTGTGTGAAGATATATATATATATATATATATATATATATATATATCTTAAGTGACCCTGATTTTGTGAAAATGAGCACATTAAGGCATAAGTATTAGTATTTATTATGGGATGATGGTGACCATAACTACACAGCACTTAAAACATGGACATTTCTCCTTCCTTTCTCTTTTCTTTCTTTTTTCCTTCCTTCCTTCCTTCTTTCTTTCTTTCTTTCTTTCTTTCTTTCTTTCTTTCTTTCTTTCTTTCTTTCGTTTTTGTGTATTTGTTTTTCAACACAGGATTTTTCTGTGTAGTCCTGGCTGTTCTCGAACCTGCTCTGTAGAATAGTCTGGCCTCAAACTCAGAGACCCACCTGTCTCTTCCTTCCAGTGCTGGGACTGAAGGTGTACATGACACCAGGCCACATGCTTAAGGTTGTGAACCAGTGAGGACTGAGAAACAATCTCTGCCTCGTGAAGGCTAAGAGCTCACTCGGGCAAAGGGAAATGAGGCCAGCTCTCTACATACGTACAAACATGAGCACATACTCTCTACACATGTACACACACACGTACACACACACACACACACACACACACACACACACACACACACACACACACACACACAGACTGTCAGGACCTGTTTCCAAGTCGGGAAGGTCCTAGAAGAATGGCAATATCTGAATTGAATCTGATGGCATATGCCAAAAATTTTCCAGCCAAAAAAGATCAAATTTTCAACTAAAAGATAAGAAGAATGAAAATTAATGTACTCAGGTAAGAAATGAAAATCTGCCAGAGCTTCCTGGTTTTCGATATGGAGTCTTACAATGTTGTACAGCACAGTTCCAAACCCTTGGTCTTGGGTCCTTCCGTGTTAGGCTCCTCTGTACCTGAACCACATTCAGTTCCTTACACATATAAACGTGGCAAGCCAGCCAGACAGTGGACGGAAGACAGCAAGAAGCACGTTGTGGATTTGTGTGAAGACAGAGCATGACTTTACTTCTACACAACTGTGGTCGAGCCTGGCTAAACACTGACTGGCCACCAGCAGACAGACGGCTAAACTCGTTGGTATAAGGTCAAGGAAGTGGTAAGCCAGGAGAGCTGAAGCACCAAAGATTCTGTGTAAGACGCTACTCACATACAGGTGGACCTGCAGTGGTGACAAGGCTGTCACAGACTAACACTTAAAGCTAATGCACAGTAAGTAGGACCATAAACAAGATTAAAAGAGCTTTTCTCCAGTACAATTCCAAATAGGAAAAATATTACTATCACAAGCGTATCTACTATCTACAAGTAAAATCTCTTTGGAATTGTCAATAAACTTTAGGAATATTAATAGTATAAATAAAAATGTTAGTCTTTGGGTTGCAGGAAGTAGGGAATAGGAGAACAGCGAACAGCAGAGAGGGTAGAAATGAGAGTCTACGGTTAGCGCACAGGCTGCTTCCTTTCTTCTAAAAGGCAAACAGTGGCAACATCTTCCTCTTCAAAGAAAAACACTTTATGTAGAGAACCAGGGTCTACAATTTTTTTTCTAAAATCAATTACTACCACCTAGTGTTACAGCTAGATACTACACCATCTATTTCCTTGGCTTTAGTCAAATGTCTACAATGATTCATTTAAAATACAGAAAGTTAGGCCTCTGTCTATCTTGGGGATGAAGTATTTATATCTGGTCAGGAATCACATGCTCAGGTATCAGGTTTAGATGTTACGTTTTTCTTTTCTTCCCTCCTGACTTTTTGAGAAAATGTCTCACATACTACGAGCTGCCTCAGTGTACTACGCAGCTGAGCACGGGCCTCGAACGGGCCTCGAACTCCTGACCTTCCGCCTCTACCTTCCATGTGGAGAATCCTACGATGACTAGCATTATTCTCAGTCCCTCGAGCAGAATACAAACTTAATATTATTGTCGTCTTAGACTTAGCACATCAGTCAAACTAAATCTAAAAAGTTTTATACCAAGTTGTGAAAAGTATTTGCATAGCATTTACTGAACCTACCTGCATTGGCTTTTCTTTAAAATGCTCAGAGTCCTTACCTTTCGCTTACAGGAAACTGGTGATTGCATGGCCATTTTGCCACTGCCTATGTTATCTCGTAAGCATCTCAATTCCTGACTGATCTTTCAAAACTGCTATTTGGCTTGATGGTAAAGAAATAGGACTAATTTTTGGCCCAAAGGTAAGATTCAATTTTATAACTGAAAATAAAGGTTGTCTATACTATACAACATATCCTGAAATATGTATTCATTATAGATTGGTTAAATTAAGCTAATTAAAACACACACACACACACACACACACACACACACACACACACACCCCTTTCTTTAAAAAAAAACAAACAGGAGAAAAAAAGAGAAAGAAATATCATCTAAGCCAGATACCTGAGCATGTGATTCTTGACCAGATCTGAATAATTCATCACCAAGATAGATGGAGGCCTAATTTCCTGAGCATGGTATTTTAAATGGACCACATTTGAAAACTTTCTGCCTCATATACATATTTTGAGAGACAACAATACTTAAAGTCTACTCTGGGTAATTTCCAAGCAGAGACTAGTCCTTACCTACAGTCAGCATGCTTTACCACAGACCTCGTAAACTTACTATGTGTAGCAGCAAATTCCTATTCTCTCACATCTGCCCAATCCCTTCCCTCTCTCCCCACCACATTTTACACTCTATTCTGTCAGCTCACCTTCTGGGGAGCCTAACTGGGTCTGCCAGTGCTCAGGCTGCTATCTTCTGTTTGCCAACTGTCACCTCTCCCCACTATTTAGGAACTTATAGGAGCCCTGCTACATTTTTTAAAATTTGATGCTATGTTGGAAAACAAGTAATCACCCTACATGTAGCAAACACACCCTGAGTGTCAAGCACTGTTGAAAGAAAGAAAGAAAGAAAGAAAGAAAGAAAGAAAGGAAGGAAGGAAGGAAGGAAGGAAGAAAGAAAGAAAGAAAGAAAGAAAGAAAGGAAGGAAGAAAGAAAGAAAGGAAGAAGGAAAGGAAATAAGAAAACAAAGGCAAACCGCAGAGGTGAAGATGATGGATTACCTCAGGGGCAGTTTGCTTTGGGAAGCAAAGGACTAGATAGAAGTGCCAAGTGCCCAGAAAGTAAAACTCTCGGGGCTGAGGCCCTGGTCCCTTTCAGCAGTGAGAACTAGAAGGTCTCCTTCAACAGCTGACATATGAAGTGAGCGCAGAAGGAAGGACTAGACAGGCAGAGGTAGGAAAGACACAGGCCTCAGACACAGAGGAAAACACAGCGAACTGCAGTATTTTGTTCAAGCACAGGTTTATGATTGTGGAAAAATGAGCTGGAAGAGGTTACACAGGATCTTAAGTAAGGTTAAAAAAATCTATAATATAGAAAACAAAGGGGGCTTTTATAAAACAAAAGCAATAGTTAAAAAAATAAAGCAATTAAAAAGCCTGATATTTTATTTTAGGAAAGTTACTTACAATTTCAATTTAAAATCTATGTTTTAAAAAAGATCATAATGGTGTTTTTCCCCCCAAAATACAGTTATGTATTAAATTTTGTGCTTAAAGAATAAATAACTAAGACTCAGTTTAAATTAAATGAGAAAAAAAGTGAAGATCCTTTTTAATCCACTGACGGCTCCCTGGGGGTTCCTTCCTGAGAGCTACTCTGCCTTCACACTGAGGAGCCTGCTCTCTTAGCTTACACTCATGTGTCAGTGCTAAAGCATTCTGTTAAGAGCAATACAGGGCAGGAAAAGGGGTTGTTTGATCCATAGTTCCAGGTCACAATCTATTATTATGTGAAGACAGGCTGAACTCAAGCAGAAACCACAGGAGAAAGCCGCTTGCTGCCTTACCACTGAGCACACTCCCAGGCTTCCGGCTGGCTAGCTTTCTTAAACACAGCCCACGCCCTCCTGTCAAGGGATGGTACAGCCATAGCAATCCTCAGTCAGCCACAGCCACAGCCACAGCCACAGCCACAGCCACAGCCACAGCCACAGCCACAGCCACAGCCACAGCCACAGGATGTCTTAGTCACTGTTCTGTTGCTATGAAGACACCACAACCAAGGCAACTCTTATAAAAGAAAGCATTAATTGGAGGCTGGCTTACAGTTTTAGAGGGTCAGTTCTTTATGAGTACAGTAGAGAGCAAACAGGCATGGTGCTGGGGCACTAGCTGAGAGCTTTGCATCCTGATTAAGAGGCAGCAGCAGGAGGAGAGAGAGAGAGAGAGAGAGAGAGAGAGAGAGAGAGAGAGAGAGAGAGAGAGAAACAGACAAAGACAAAGAGACAGACAGAGACAGACACTGAGCCTTAGCCTGAGACTCAAAGCCCACCCTCAGTGACACACTTCCTCCAAGGCCACACCTACTCCAACCAGGCCACACCTCCTAATCCTTCTACTTCCTCTCAGCCAGGTCACCCACTGGTAGCTAAACAAGCAAATATATGAGCATGTGAGTGGGTGGGGGCTTTCACAAGCCACACTGATTTGGGCTGCTCCTTAATGGATAGGCATTGTGTCTTCCTAGGTGGTTCTAGGTTGTGTCTGTGGTAGCGCTGACAATGAAAAGTAGCCAGCACATCGTTTACATTTACTCTCTGAACACTGAAATACGCAATCCCAGTCGAGTTAGACATGCATGCAGACTTGCACTATAAAATGCCTGACTATCTCAAATGTGCATTTATCTACAATATCTACCTTCATCTAGCAATCTGGCTCCAGCTAATAAACCATGTGGTTGAAAGTAATACAATTTCAGGATAGCAGCACTTCTGATCTATTAATCCTGATAAATCATAGTTGAAAATGATATTACTTAATTGTAGAAATGATAATATTCCTTAGAGTTTACACTTCCCTATTTTCCATTTATCTTTAAGTTAACTATTGCTTATACTTAACCATCAAATAAATGTATAAAAATGATGAATGGATAAGACATAAGAAAGTGAAACATTTGAAGAAAATATTGGTTTATTTGGGGAATTGATATGGAAGAACAACCAAATCCTAACTGAAACAGGAAGCCTCGAACGATTCAATCTTACAGAAGTGAAACCCTGGGGAAGAAAAGATATAACTAAACAGAATTTACCTAAGAAAAGGTTGGGAGAGACTCCCTGCGCTATGAAGAACTAATGGACTTCCAGAGCCTCAGAAACTGTAGTAAGCAACCCCTCCCCCTACAAAAGCGGATGACAAGCAGAAGTAATTCCCAGAGGGCAACATGGCTACAAGCTTACATATGAACAAAGGACAGAGCTCAGGTTCATCAGGAAGCAGAACAAACGTCAACTAAAATGTGTAATTACTTGTCAAAATCTGACCAAATTTTAAAGATGGACAATGTTCAGTTATCCACCAGGATACAGAAAAACCAGAAATCTACAGTCAGAAAGATATACTTTATTAGCTGTGAGGCACACTTTAGAGACAAAGTTGCTATTAATTGTTACACAGATATTCCTCAAAAGAGTAAATCTTCTGAGTATTATCCAGGATTTAAAGAAAGCTTGAAAACACGCGCTCTCACGCACATTCCGGCATGGACGCCCTGACGGCGTTAGTCCTGAGGCTCAGGTAGCCACTTCAGATGCCCAGCAGTCCGTGGTGAATAGACTCACCACACAGTGCAGTGCTGCTCACCAATGTAAGGGAAGCGCTGGTGTAGGGAACACGGTTCAAAGGGAAAGGAATTCGTCACAAACACCAGACACCACACAATTCTATTTATGAGTTGTCAGTGTGCAGTGGACGGATGGAAATATGGGGAGCTGATGAGACCGGGATTGCTTTATAAAGTTATTTCAGTTTTGATTTATTCTACATTTTGACTGGGTGGCGTGCATAGTACAAAAGAAAAAGTCAACCTGTGAGTAAATCCTTGAAACCCATCTAGTTTAGCAAGTCAGTCTTGCAGGAACGTTGACTAGGACTGCCTCACACAGCGTTTCTCACAGATCTGTCTAGAGTTGTCAAACTGGAAACCACAGGCTTAGCAAGGTAAAATGCTTGAGGCAAAAGACACACATGACAGTTCAGACAAGTAACCTTAATAAATAAAGGTAAAAATTTCCTTCTCCATCCTCCACTGAACATTCCCAGGTCACACCTAAAATCCTCCACCACCAGGGGGGATTGCTGCTAGTTAGATAAAACAGAAGACACAGCAACAACCCCCAACCCAAGAGCTTACAAGTGGAATCTGCTCCAGACCCCTCCTCATCGGAACTCAAGGAAGCTGTGTTTCTAGAGCAGTGACTCCCATCTCTCCTCTCCTTTACTTCTGCACATTACTACACTTCTGAGACCACCAGTAAACCTCGGTGTCTTGAATGCCCTCAGGTGAATGAAACCTGTTGCTTTTTCTCCCTTGCATATCATTTCTTCTAAGGAACGTCTACTGCCAAGACTGCTTCACTCATGCCCTGTTTCCCGTGGCTCCTATAAAACTGGCTCCTTTCCTGTGTGCAGCCGAGGCAACTCCCAGTCAGTAAAACGAGAACTGTGCAGCCCATCAAAGGCCTCGGTTCTACAAGCAAAGTCCTCGCCACAATGCTGCAGAGCAGCTCCCTTAAAAGGTAAGTGGTTTGCATCTCAGTCGTCTTATTAAAGAATTACTCTTCTTCCCCCATTCTGCTAGAATGAGATGTTACACAGCTCTCTTTCAACTCTATACTGTGGACAGGGACCTGTGGATTAACTTCTTTCACGTGGGCGAACACCTCCCTTTCAGGATGCCTAGCACTGAAGTACATATGTACAGTACATAATGGCAGTATATTGGAAGGATTAAGCATAGCGTCAAAACATACACACCTGTGAGGGCTTTCCCACGCTCTACGTGTTAATGCGGTATTAAAGCAGTTTAAAATCCTGCTAATTCTCCTCACTTCACCTTCATCTCTAACATGAAAAGTCCTACAAGCTCTATGTCCCGTAGACCCTACCATAGAAGGTGTTCTACACAGAACAAGCAGATGCTTCACCATGGACAGAAATCCGGGTGCTTTAGTTCCTGTTGTTTCACTTTGGGCAAATTAATAATCACCCAAGTCTTAGTTTCTTAACCAAACTGGGGTTAAAAACACAGATCCAAAGTATATTGCTTATAGGAAGGAAATAAATAGGCCATTCTCTTTCCCCCTTGTGCCATTGCCTGTCTCTCATTGTCTAAGCTGTGTGCCATAGCTAACAAATTGTCATTCCTGTCTAGTAAGGCTGCCGCTGACAGAGTCCTTCCTCCCTTGTGCCATTTCTCTAAGCAGTGCTTACACAGGTACAGCACTGAGCAGCCTGCATGCTCCCATCCAAGCCCATGCTGTCAGTCTTCTTCCTTACCAGTGATCATCACACACGAACTGCTTCTCAAACCTAGCTGCACACTGGCCATGTCCCAATACCTAAAAACTCTACCCTTAACTGTGCTCAGCTGGGGCCTGCATATTCATGACTTTAAGGTCATAGAATAATGTACACTACTCCATTCCATCTGTCTGTCTCCCTGTCTAAACATATAACGTGTATGTTTCCCCAAAGCCCTCTTGTACATACGACCTGTCCACATTAAAATTCCTGTGTCTACTTACGCCAACGTAAACACAGCGCAAAAAGCTTCCTTCTTGCTCAGCATGTCTACGGTTCTCATTTCAACATGTCTCATTTCACCACGCATCAAATCATCTATGTGCACTTGACAGAACATTGAGCTCTTCCTATGCGCCCTTGCAGACATTACAGAACTCTTAGTATTTGTAGTAGCCCTCTGAAGAAGGCGTTACTTCCAAATAAAAGGATCTTAAGGCAAGAGAAGTCACGCCTCCTTGTTTGAAATCACTACGTGGCTTTGCCGTTTATGTCCACACTTCCTGCCATCTTTTCTAAACCAGAGATATGCACAGCAAATGCTGAAAAAAGTCTGGATTTTATTTTATGCTTGAACATCTGGACACAGAATTAAGTTCAAGTAACATTCCAAAAGACAGAAGGGAAAATTTAAATACACTCAGGCAGTTCTTTCTGAAGATAACTCTATCTTCTAGCCACTATTTAGTCTTAATCCTTAAACTGTAAACTATCCATCGCAAAATGAAAGTCTTAGCCTTGAATGGCGGTACTTTGAGAGTCAGAAATGAGTGAACTTGCATATACCAGGAACCTTGGCTTATACAAGTGGTGAACCAATTCTGTAAACTGAGATAAGACCTCCCCCACAGATGGTAAGAGCTTATGCACCTAGGGCAGGAGTGCTGGGTTTTATCACAGGATAACCTGAGAGAGATTGTGCAGTGCACAGGCAACTGGGCTGAGAACCTTACAAAGGAACAAGAGACGAACAGTTGTGGGCACAGCAACCAGCAGGAAGGAGCAGTGTCAGCAGCCAGGGGACAGTGAGCTGAAGCTGCAGTTTCCTCTCTGGCTACTTGAACCTTCGGCAGATTTCTCAGAGACCGGGAGGCTTTGGGAGGAGGGGAAGGTGAGAGGGAGCAATCAAAGACACTCCACTCTGCACAGTACATTAGCACTTTAGCTAGTGGGGCCACCCGCTTTCACATCTACATCCGAATGCAGAGTCCTTAGGCTGTGCTTGAACACAGAGAGCAAAACAAGACAGAGCACTCCGGACATCTTTATCCTTGCAGTGAGCAAAGCCAGCCTCTTACTAAGTCAATTACACTGCACTCTAGTGCAGAAGTCAGGCTCTCATTTCCAAAGTGCACAGTGGAAGGCTGTATGGTGTTGTATTGTGTTCTGTAAATTCTGGAGTTTTGGAATTTTAACCCAAAAATTTTCTAACATTGGATCTTTCTGTGAATTAGCTATACATATTTCTAAAATTTGAGGAAAATTCAAATTAAAAGTTGAGAATCATTCATTTGGCAATGGGAAATAGCATTAGTGACATTTTCCCAAATATAGTATGTTCTCTGTTGTTTGGTAACAATGCTGTCAGACATCAAAGGGAAACAGCATAAACTTGCCTTTGAAGAGAAACTACGAAGCTTCGTATCCTATGATAGACATTATTGCACTTACCCCGCAAAAGGCACATGACTAAACAAAGGAATTTAGAGTCCCCAGTAACAAACGAGGGGATTTCACCCACAGCCACACCGCAGCTGTTTAAGCAAATGTCCTGACAGCGTCCCAGACATGGCGATGCTGGTTGAAGGTGAGTGGATGTAAAGCCCCAGAAAACATCACATCTGCATAGCACCTATGTAACATGTAGATTAAAAGTAATAATAAAAGCCGGGATCTTGTCAGAACGAGTAATTACTTACTTTACAGTTCCCTCTGACTGGCTGCGCTGCGTGCAGTTCTGCCTCTGGACCAGCGCCCTGTGCTACACCCACTGAGAGACAGATTACCATCTCTAAAGTTAGCTCCACCATGGTAACAACCAGAGAAAACCAAAACCTTGACCATCGAGCCTGCCGAAGCTCATAGATTTGAGACCCAAGATGGCTTCCAAAAACCTGCACGTAATGTTACGGCGTCTTAGAAACCATAAAGGGTTCTTGTAATCGAAAGCACTTATCTTAGCAACCACATAATGTAGAGCCATTACATAGAGATAAATCTCTCATACTTCACTAAATCACTGGTTGTGCGGGAACACAGCGGAGGAGCGAACACAGCGAAGGAGCTACTTACGCATTCCTGAGCACTCTCTATCGCCATCCCACACGTTAGAGACCGCGTGCCCCGTCAGGAGGAGGTTTATTAAGCTTTGGCTATCAATAAAAATTAAATATCAGTTAAAACAGGCACAAAGCTGGTTCTTCAAGCAATTCCTACAGTTTAAAATGACTTCTTACATTAAACTGTGTTAAAACAAAAAGGAGCGGAGCCCTCCCTCAGCTTCCCTTTCCACGTCCAGCCTTAGCAAGAGCGTCACATCCGTGGGAGCTCAGAAGCCTCCCAGCTTTAAGATACTTTATTTAAATGAATAAAACTCATTTCTCTTACTATTACATTTATTTTTATATGTAATCATTTTGGAATTTGTGATTATATTATTTTCCCTCTCCCCTTCCCTCTCTTTAACCCTTCCCGTGTACCCCTTGCTCTTAAATTAATTGACTATTTTCCTTTAATTGTTGTTATATACACTTACATATAGACACACACACACACATATATATACATACATATATACACACATACATATACACCCATACATACTCTTGAATAAATATAACTGCTCAGCCTACATGATACTACTTGTATGAACATAATTTTAGGACTTAGTACTGGAGAACCAACTGGCAGTGGAAACCTTATTGTGAAGTCATGGGTCTTGGAGAGAAATCTACAAAGACCACTTTACTAAATCAGCATAATCCTTGACTGCACTTGTCCTTACACACCCAACTCTCACCCCTCACCAATGACACTTCTCTTTGCACCAGATGGAGACCATTACAGTTATATTTCACATGCAGTCTTTGATGGAAGATAGGTGAATCTTAACAGCTGAGGCAGACACATGTAGAAGGAAGGACTTGTGTGAGAATAGATTAATTTCACTATTCTACTGATTTGGATAAAATAAGATAAAAAGAAAAAAAACTAGAAAAGAATTGTTTCAACTCATGAAAAAACTAACACAGTTAAGAAAATATTTGTTTCAATATTAATGTGGGTAAATTTAGATTTTTTAAAAGGCCATAAATGGATATGTAAAAACACTTTGTTAAAATATATTGGCACTAGTAATGTAAACAAGTTAATTGTCATCGTAAGAGTCATGTGTAAACACCCTGAAACTGGATGTCAACACCGGGCAAACACTGGCACAGGGCCAGTCAAGACTGTAGACCTCTGCTCCCAAAGAGTCCTCAGAGCCTGTCCTGCCCACAATGTGTAAACAACGTAGGACCAAAGCAGTGTCGACCGCAGCCCTTACCTGCCATGCCCGTACACAGGGTCTATCAAAGGCTCGTTTGCATCTTCAATTGAATTCTTTATGTTTTCAATGCCCTAAAAGAAACCAAGAGTTTATTAACTTCATTTAACACAAAGCATGACCAGTTTGGATTATCATGTTAATAAAATACTGTCCACATTACCCAGCCTTGTATTTGAGATGGTAAGAAGTAACTTCCGGAAGATTACTTTCCATTTTCTTTCGTGGGCTCTATGAAGGGCGCTAAGGGACTCAGGGGTTTATATCTAATGTTGGTTAAAGGGACAGAGATAACAATTTTCAAGAGAGAAGAGGAACTCATTTAATACAATGAAGTTAGTATTTATTTAACTTCAAGTTAAATTAAATTAAAAGCTAATATACCTACTGAGAATCTAAATTTCTTTAGGTCATTAAAAAAGTTTTATAATGAAGTCACAGACTTTGGAGTTTAGATAGAGATTATGATTAAATACACCAGAGGTACATAGGGAAGAAAATGGGAAGTTTTCATAGGACGATACTTTCTCCCCTGGATTGGTAGTTCAAATCTAAACGAAATAAAGTATCAGTGATGAGAACAGGCAGTTTGTCATTTCCTAAACACAAGCTCCCGAGACCTTTTCAGTCTTAGAGACGAGAGGCTGAGAAGCACAGAAGGAGTGGGAAAGTAACTCCACAGCCACGTTCACCTAGTTTGAGCCACTGTTCTACTAGAGGCCACAGCTGAGGGTGAAACAGACCACCAGCAATCAAAGTGTTAAAAGGTTGTCTAAGACCCTTTACCACAGGGGAAACAGAGAGCTAGGTGAACCTGACTTGTCATCCTACAGAACGAAACAAAGCAGGCTATGACAATGTCAAAATGCACAGTGGGAAAAAGAGGGCAGTCAGTGGGCAGAAGGGGAAACCACTTTAGAGAGCAAGGGTTCAAAGGTATCCCAGGGAACAGCTGACACAACGGCTGGGATACAGGTCAAAGGTCAAAGGTCAGGGATACAGGGAGCATCCGATTTTGCAGCATAAACACTGGTGGAAAATGAACAGTGAAGAAAAGCTCATGAGGGTGCAATACCTCAGCCCCTACCACTGCTGACACTCTGACCTCCTGACCTCATTCAAGTGTTTGGTCGATTTCTCTTGTAAGTTATTCTTGATTCTACATTCTTGTTCCATTTCTCTTCCATTGTATGGTCACCATCCTGCTTCATTTAGGCTTCTACTGCCTTTTCAGGTTCCTTGACTCCAGTATTCCACTTACCACACCTCTTCACCGCAAACGCTCATTCAACTCAGGCATCCTTCTACCCACACAAGAAGACTGTGGCACTGCCATATTTAACAGTATATTGTGTTCCAATTCTGGTGATATAAATCCTTAAGTATTTTTTGCACAATTCACGAGAGCCCTCTTATATAAAAGGTGTGGATATAATTTTTCACAGTTGTACCCACTGCAGTAGGCTTGAAGTATTATGAACCCCGAATCTGTGTTACACCCCTATCCCTTTCTTCCTTAGGCTTGCTTCTCCTACTGTCTGTAAAACTTTTCTCATCTATAAAGGCCCTACACACACCAAATGGTCCTTACTACCCAGAGTTTGTTCTTGAGTCCTGTCAATAAACTTAAGTCATATCTTCTATTTTTCCAAAATGTCTTTTGCATGTAATAAATAAAAGAAATCTAAAAACTAATACCCCAAACCAACACCATAATAGAATTATTAATATTCCATTTTTATAATGAAAAATAGAAAATCTTTATAAAAAAAAAAGATGTCACATACCTATCATACAGAGTCAATGCTCAAAAAAGTAAGAAAAAAAAAAAAAAGCTGATTCAGACAAGGTATAACCAGGAGATATTCCAAGTAAGTTTGCAAGGCCACAAGCAATTAAAATGGACATTTGCAAAGAAGACAGGAGTGGAGTTAGGTGCAGAGAGGTGAGCTGAGAGAAATAGCTACCCACAGAAGAAAAAGAAGAACAATTACACAGGACCCAGGAAAAGACTCTTCTGGAATTCTAAATTTCAGAAGGAGAAAACTGAGTAAGAGAACACATAAAGAAGAAAACAAAATAATGAAAGAAAATGCTTTTTAAAAAAAAAATGAGACACTGTATGAGAAACTAGCATAACAATTAACAAATAAATCCAGAAAAAGGAGGGGTCAGAAAGTCTCTGCAGGGGCTAAAAGGTCAAGTGCTAGATACTGCTAAGATCAAAGAAACCAAAATCAAGAAGACCTGACAACATTCTGTGACGGAACATCATCAGTCACCTCTGCGGTCTGTAAGGGCAGAGGGGAGGAGAGTGTAGAAGTGGTTAAGGAACGAGTGTAGGCAGGAACAAAGTCCTTACGAGCCATAAGATTCTTACCCTGGATGTACAAACATCGGCCACACAGGTTCTAACAGCAAACAGGAAAAAGAGCACTGAGCTAAGAAATAAATCGTCTTAAACAAACCTTTGTCAGTAATACAGAATAGAGAAAAAGCAAGACTCCAAATTTGTTTCCCCACATTGAATACTGGTCCAAGACAGCATCTTTTAATTCTGATACAGTTCTGAATGATCTTTTTCTGGGGGGGGAAGAAGAATTAAGTATTAATATCCTGACTATTCCATTTGTAAATGGAAAAAAGTTTCAAATTCTTACTCATTACTATATACAAACAGGAGATTTTTATTAAGTATCTTCAAGTTCTAAAAACAAAAATTTAGCCATGGAAAACAAAAACTAGTGCTGACAGACAGTTCCTACCACACATAACCCGGTCTCCTGAGACGGTCTGAGCATCGTCAGGGAGCTCCAGCTCTCCTGGGTGCATGCAGTACCTGGCCCAGTTCTTCAGTCTATGCCATTATTTAGACAAAAATTATTGGCCCTCTTCAAAGAGGTGTTTAACAACCAGAAACTATGATTAAAGCATGAAAGCTCTTCAACAAACATCTGAGGGCTAAAACTACAGTAAGCATTTGAGGCTTCTTTTAAAAGAAATTAATGTTAAATTTCAAAATACCACCTATAATTCTGTCAACACAGCGGCCTCCCTCTGGTTTTATAATAAAAACTTTAAATGTTCTGATGAAATATGGGTGCTTTTAATAAACATTACAAGAAACATATTTTGGCAAAAAAAAATAATCCTAGTCTTTAGCTCACGACAAATGGGTTTACATTCATTCAGAACAGAAAAGTATGATAAAATGATTTTTCCCACTGATAATGATGAAGACATATTTGATTCAGTGTTTTGAAAAAAATGTACTTAGTTACTTTAGAACTTAGAATCATACACATGTGTATATTATTTTTAAATCTGAAAGCAAATCAATGTTCAAACAAGGTATTTAAGCTCATGCCTAAGTTAAGAAGTGCTATGTATATATAAGGGCCTTTCCACAGTATGAACATACTTAAAATGGCAATGTGTCCACAAGGTAGGTATTTTAAATGTTTCAATGTTACTTACTGAATTAATGCATGAAATCGCTCAAAGCCAAGCTCTTCGACAGCCAAGGCAGCTATACATAAAAGACACTTTTCAGCACTACACATGGCAAATAAATGACACAAGATACACACAGCAGGCTGTAAAGACTTTCAAGCAATCAAAACAGTCCCTGTTCTTATTCCCTTATAATTCTCAGTTTACTCTGAACTTTATAACAACATCAATTTATAGTTCATCATCTTAGTTACTATGGTTATAACTAAAATGGATATAGTACTGAGAACGCAGAAGGGTTACTAAGTAACAAGCATCTCTGTACAGTTCAGTCACAGCTAGGAGAACATGCAAAATAGGAGGGACTACTGCCTGTTTGTCACACATTGTCATGTGTCCTGAACTTAAATAATGCCCTAGTTCACGGGTAGCAGTAACCATTGGGGCTCATCTTTCTCGACATAAAATCCTTAGGCGTGGTGCTCACTAACTGGATGCATATCCTAGGCATAGCACTGAAACCACAGGTTCAAGGACAGATTTAAGTTTGTTTCCTCATTCATTCATGCAATCGGTAACTGTTAAGACTGTATTAATAAGCTACAAGTGTTACATTTTTTTAGTCAGTGAAAGCGTTTAAGGGAAAGCAGTAGTAAGGTTTACTAAGTGCTGGGCACTCTTGAGAGCACAGGCTTCCCTCACTTAATGGTCATGGCCGCATCCTCTCTACTTGTAGAAGAGGGATCTGAGGTCCACAGAGGAATCCTAAGAGCACCAAGCTCTAACCAGCACTGAAATGTAGTCTTGGCTTCCAGAAGATAATGTCTTTAAAAATGGCTAATCAAAATGACTACTTTCTCACAATGAACAATTTCATGAAGCAAATCATAGTAAGTCACACATATACATTTTCACTAGTGACTAAAAAATGATTATGAGATCAGAGTTAAAATTTTTATTTACAATTTAAATTTTTACATTATATAGCTTTATATAGCCTGATTTTAACTTTTCAATGTTTCAAATGACTTTCTAAAATCTTTAGAAGTCCAAATGGCTTAATTTTTCTTTTAGTTTATGTGGGAAACAAACTGAAATTGAACCCAAGAATTCACTACTGCAAACAAGTGTGCATTACTAATAAGCAAAAAATATATACACCACAAAAGCCAATGGAGGTAATGCATACACAATGTGTGATACCAATGAGAGGGGAAGGATTTCACAGTTAAATTCTGAGGAGGAAACACTTCTATCTAACCTCATCCAGTCACACTGTTTTGTACACTGTGCTGCACTGTGATGCTAGACATAGAGGGTACTTTCAAGAGGCAAAACCTATGGCTTAGCAGTCAGAGATGGTGGGAATAAAGACAAGAGAGGAACAGAGCTGGGAATAAAGAAAAACAGGTAAAACAGATTGTTACATGGAATAAATATTTCAATGTAAGTTCAGTTCAACTGTCAGCATCTAAGGTCAATTCTCAAAATTCTCAGTTAATAATGTTTTAAAAGTATATGATGTTAAAAACGTATTTCATGGTTTTGTGTCCTGTTCACTTTTAAAATGCGGCACTAAATGAACTGGAGAATCCCTCATCACACATCTAACTGGCCCATCTAAGCTAGTGACCAGGTGACCAATGGTGCGCTCTGCCGCCTTCACTGGAGAGCGTGCCCACGTGTTAGCGTGGGAATGCACCACCACTCTGGAGTACGGTATGCATGTTCTACTGCAATGTAAATACAACGCTCACATAAAATGCTAAACGAGCTAAACCCTCCCAATGCTTTGTGTCCCTTTCTCAATATTTAGTATCTCAAATAGAATTATTAACATGCTTACATGCCGCACAGTAAAATTTACAAAACATTTAAAAATGAGTCTAAATGATGTTTTACTGTCGTCCTTTTGAATGGTTTCCGTTTGCCTTTAAATGTCATTATCAATTCCAAAAGAAATACTTTTTGAAAGGCAATGTTTTAAAGGTCTGAAAAGAAACATTACACAACTGTTTAAATTTTTAAAATTAGTTCTTGCAAATGTGTTATTAAAATTTGCCAAGCACAAGCTGTTCTAATCATAGAGGGAGGGAAAAAGTGGATAGTGAAACCACGGGCATTTCAGCTCAGCGAGGCAACAGTCTGTAGACAATTCTATATGGAGAGTGAGACCCATCACAAACAATCAAATATTTACTTCCTAATGCCTGGAATCTAGAGTTTACCAATCATTTTTATATAGAAGGCAGTGAGTATGTTGCAGTATATACAGAATAAAGTACTTACTCAGTCTATGTATTTGGGAACTACCAATTATCAAAAATCACCTACTCGCAAGATTATTCCTCCAAAGCACACCGAAAACCAACTTCTATCTATCTTCCCTACCATCAGGAGTCTCTAATTTACTACTTCATGTGGCCATATTTAGGCCACTTTTAGGAATGTTTGAGTATGTAATTTTTATGAATGAGAGTAGATATTATTTGTAATTTTTATGAATGAGAGTAAGTATTATTTGTATTATTTAAAATAAAGAAGCTACAGTCAAGATGTAGAAAACTTTAGACATAAGTAAAACAAAACTAAAATTACCTTAGTCCAAATATATAACAACGTTCAAAAGGTTCAAGAGCAAAGTGGCAGAGTTTAATTAAGAGAGTATCTCCATCTTTGCTCCAGAAAGTGGCTAAGGAGACTTAAGCATGTAATGGTGTAGAAAGCTCCTCTTGTCTAAAGAACACTGTGCACCTGAACCTACGGCATACACATGGATTCTTTAGATTCTTAAAATCAAAGTTCTATACTCAAAGGAGAGTTCATCAAGCAGAAATTAGCTAGAATTATTATTTTTTAAATGCTTAAGAGACAGATGTAACTCCTTTTGCAAAAATGCACTGTCTTACACCAAATGAAATAATGGAAAAGAAAATAGAAAATATTTAAGATTCCTAATTAAACTTAGATAGAGAAAGTGTTATAGAAATTTAAAATATTTTCTCTTCAAAATTCTAATAGACTTATTAAAACAAAAGAACAAGAAATTACTTCATGAAATAAAAACATATCTTACAAGAATGTCCCACTTGGCAACTAGACTGTGCAGGACTCCCAGAAATCCTAGCGGCGTCCTCAGTCGTCCTTCCTCTCAACCATGAAACCATGCAGTATGATCCAGAGCTGTCACAAGCACTTTCTAAAATATCACACAAGGTATGACAAAGGAGCTCCTTCTGCTCGTCCTCTAAAAATAACCAAAGCGCAAGTTACAATGGTTTGTCTGGAAAAGAAAATCGAGTCATGAGAAACAGTAAGAATGCCTCAGCTTAGTAATGAAAATCAAGTTTTCTAAGGATAAGGAAAATCCATATAATCAGAAGACTGTAACTTACTCTTCAGAAGAGCAATGTGTCTGAAGATTAAAATATCATCACTTTAAATACTGGCATCAGTTAGAAGAAGACTGAAGAGTGCAGAACTCAGCACCATGAGGAATACTAAGCTAGTCACCGCTGTCAAGCACCTCAGCACTCAGCTTCCTTTCCTGCAGAAGGAGCAGCAGGACCCTGGGGACCTTGGCTCTCCAATTCTGAATTCTGCCTGACCCATTTACAGGAATAAAAGCAAGGCCATAAGACACCATCAGTACACAAAACCACAATCCATTACTGTAGCAGAAGCAACCACGATGCTGCGGAAAGCAGAGGCCATTCACCCTCCCACAGCAAGCTGAGCTCTGGTGTTTTGTTGAAAGGCACAAACAAGGCTGTTTCCTCCAGAACCTGGGCAGTCCCTCCCTCTTTCAAGCGGTGAGTGTCCCCTCTCCAAAGCACTACCATACTCAGACTTCCAAATGCAGCCTGGGTAACTGCAGCCCACATGACAATTTATGATAAAAGAGCTCTTTGCTTCTAATGGACAGTAATGGTTCCATTCACTTCCCATCATAGCCTTCATGATGTGATGATGATGATGATGTTTGTCAAATGTGTCAGAGACTGTAGCTTTGAGGAAGAAATGTTTTCAGCAATTAAAAGTCATAGTGATAACTGACTGGCTCTCAGAGTTTCTTTACTGAGATTGTGCACTTCATATTCACACTAAATATGTGACCAGGACACCTTTAACTCCTCAGTTCAGAGTCGTGAGGAGATGCTGCAGTCACGGGTTCGAGCGAAAGCTGTTATGTTCTTACACACAAAGCTGGCACTCTAATACCCTGCCTTCTTCCAGAGCCCGAGAGGCTCACACGGAATTCTGCGACTGAGGGGAGATCTTTGTAAACTGCCAAGTGGAGTGCAAATGTTTGTCATCAGGAGGTGTCCTGTATCACAAGCAGCAGAAACTCTGATTGCGTCATCTGCAATATAATGACTTTCAGGGTTCCCACTTAAGAATGCATTATAACAAAGGGGAAAGAATGAGAGTCCACTCTTCATCAGAGCTCAGTCAGACAACAGGAAAACAGGAGGGAAGCCACCGCCAACACACAGGCGTGGTGGTGCAAGAATTGTAAGCCTAAGGACAAGTAGTTACAGTGGGAGGAGACAGTAGTTACAGTAGGAGGACCACAAGTCTGAGGACAGCCTGGCCTACAGCGCGAGTCCAGGCTAGCCTTGTTATACAGCGAGACCCTGTTAGACAAACACCAGAGCACATGGGTATTGAGTATGGGTACATCATCATCTAAAGGTTGAGACAAGCAGCCATGTAAGCAAGAGGCCTTATTGCTCATAATACCCTGTCTTCTGTCTCTTATTAAGAAAAATCTGAAAATAAACATTTTAAAATAAAGTCACTGTTTATGAAACTTTTTGAAACATCTGAGAAATAATATTCCATCAATTGTTTCCTACCGAAGACAGACTTCTTCAAACGATGTAGAGCGGTTTAGAAGAGAAGGAGGAGAGACTTTAAAGCCAGCTAGCGTACCTGAGCAATCCCGCCAGGACGACTTCTCGGAGGAAAACAGAAGCTTCTTCAAAAGAAATGCCTTTACACAAGTAAAGCGACAGTTAGAATGCACGGTAGTCACAGCTCATGCAGCTCTTTTATTTTAAAAACAGAAAAACTTAAACAATCTTTCTGATCTTTTGAGTAGTTTATTCAGTCTTCCCCCACAGTCAAGTCAGGGCGTAAGTATATTCTAAGTATATAGAATATACTAATATAAACTTTGAACATACTAATATACTTAGTATATACTAATATAAACTTAGAATATACTAATATAAACTTTGCCCCAGATTCACTGGTTACCCATCTCAGATACATACTTTCTAACAAGTAGAGAATCAATTCACGTAATAGATAGGTAACTGGAAATTATAGAAACCTAGAAATCTGTTCACCTAGTGAAAGTTTACAGGAATACCTCCACATTTCTCTTGGATTTCTGGGAAAAGAGACATTTAAATACAGCAATGGTCTGTTCTTTCCTGTAGCTCTCGGCTGTTACACAAAGAATACTACTCCTGGCCCTCTGCAGAAACCTAGCAAGGCCCTGTCTTAAACTAAAATACAAAAGCACTGTGGACGAAAGGGTAGTAAAGCACTCGCCTACCGTGGTAAGATTATGTGCCCAGTACCATGAAGAGAGAGATGGGAGATGGGGGGGTAAAAGTCCACTAGTAATCACTGTCTCACAATAACTCAGAACTTCATGAAGTGAGTCATCAAGCTATATGGTTTGAAAGAAAAATGAGTTGATGTGTAATCTAATACTGGCTACGTCATAGAAAACTGCGGGACCCGGGACACGGCCTCCTTCAGGCGCAGTGCAGTTGAGTTGCCTAAATGTGGTTTCTGGGGCTCCACCTCTTGAACATGAATCCCTGTGCGGCAAGTGTAAGAAATGGGGAACTATGGACTTCTTATATGCTACTAGAAAGGAGGATGGAGATGGCTTGAGTCTTGATTTACTAATCAATTAATCAAAATTGATAGGACAAACTCAGAATGATTTCAATCAGTATTGTACGTGAAAATGTATGCAAAGCACTCAGCATACTGCCTGGCACGAACAGGCCACCAATTCAAAGAATGTGACCACCCCAACAGTAAAGTCCTACTGTCCTACACAGAGACAGAACTTATAATTAAGTCTATGCCATCAGCAACAATCAATGTGGATTAACTACCCTGTGTGACTCCGTACAGTACAATCTCTGAAGGTAAGCGAGGGTATTTACCCCACCACTAACACTACTGCTGTTGGCATATACACTGCCTTCATCATATATATATATATACATATACATACATACATACATACATACATATACATATATATATATAAAACACTGCCTTTATCCCTTCTTCATAACTACTTTTGGAAGAAGGAATTATAATGCATACATTAAGCATCATATTTTCTGTTTTTCCCAGAAATCAATAGCCATAATCAATACTTCTATGAAGTTCCAAGATTTACCTGTTATATCCACATTTAAATTTTGCTGTAATACATTAGGTTGGTTGCAACTTCTGCTATTATAAATGAGTTTCTTCATGAAGAAGACTTTATCCACGTGAAGGACTATTTTTAAAGAGTTTCTCAGAAGTACATTATTGCATTAAGAAACTGTATTATTACAACTCTCACCACAGTCTACAATACTTTCACAGAATCTTAGCTAGATCTGAACTAGGCAGCAATATTCAAGAGTGCTGGTATCACTCCCCCAACATATGCCTTGACAATTTTATATTTAGAGAGTTTAGGGGGAAAAAAGGAAAGAGAATCAAGCTGAAGCTTGATTTTTACTGGCCTGCGCTCAGCAAACGTCTTTATTCTTTTCTTGTCTAGCACCAGTGTGCCTGTTAACAACTACTCTGTGATGCCCATTTGACCTGTGGGGATGGAGTGTTTTTCTTACCCAATTTGTACTAATTTATGGTTAAAGACAGATAATATCCCTTAATAGTAATATTTATTGAATTTTTTGAGCTTAAAGTAATCCTTTTTCTTAGAACACTGGTACATTAATGTTTTGGTTTCTTAGGTATATATTTGGCCCATGGTAAAAGATGACCTAAAATCATTTGCCCCTCAATCTGCTTGTCATATTGGTAGTATTTATAAAATTTCATAACTGATTAGAGTTCTTTTATCATGGTATTAATAAACCTCGGTAAATTCTTATTTAATAAATGAGTTATCTGTTTAATGCTATTCCTATGTACATTTTCTAGAGGTATCATAATTTAAACTGCATGGTTCAAATGTTACTGTTAATATTTTGACTAAGTGCTCTCATTACTCTTAATGATTTAAGCAGAAACATTTATATGTGTACATATATAAGGTTATTGATTGAAAATATTGGCATGTTTCTCAAAGGTCTGTAACAAGGCAGTGAAAATTTTAATGTTAAAGTTATCCTCTGTTTATTTTTGATATTGCCTGTAATCTGTCTTCTGTCTAACTATATTCACAGACCTCCAACCCTATAGCTGACCACAGAGGCTACTTCTAAACATAATACACATGACAGGGCAAAGGTCTTCAAACCCAGGCAAGATTCCTCTTGGTACCTGAAAGTTGCCTCAGTAGACTCAAGAAAATAGACATAATAATTAGTATTAGTATATTATCATATAAATATACGTAATCACAAGACTATAAAAATGTTCTATAATTACTGTTACATTTAAACTTTCACTCTATATACTTAACCACTTTGAACAGAGATTTGGACACTCTCGTTTTTCTTAATAATTTTACCAATGTGAAACCAATTAGCTTTATTCTTTGCAGAAATAAAATAAGGTAGAGGTGTACTTTGGAATAACTCAGACTGCTTTTCATTTTTTAGTTATGTTTTTAGATTTACTCTATGGGTGGAAAGTTTTGTCTGCATTTCTGTCTGTACATCACATGCGTCTGAGTCCTCTGCAAGAACAAGTGTGCTAACCACTGAGCCGTCTGCACATTCCTGAGATGGCTCTCCTTTTAGAGAAAGGAAAAGCGACTGCCTTTTACTGAGTGATGTAAGCACATGGAGGCTAATGTTAGGAACTAATACATTATGTAACCAAGAGTTTAGAATGTATCCTTGTGTCCAGTGGGTAATCTGCACCATTTCTATTAAATAGACATTTTAAGTATGAACAGCTTTGAGGTTACACTGAAGTCACACTTATGACAGGAAACCAGAAGCTGCTAATTCCAGCAATTTAACAGTTTATGGCACTATTCAGTTCTGAAATTCAAACACATTAAGATTTAAAACAAGGCCAGTCTGAAAACAAAACAAAACTCTTTTGTACAAAGAAAAATATCCTTTAAAGTGCGTTTGTAGTTGGTTGCAACTTACGTAGAAAGGTCAATCTGTCACCTAAAATAATGTATAGAGCTAATGTGTGTTAAACCCTTAAAAGGTTAGGACATGAAAACATGCACTCATCTTCAACTTTGTAGAAATATCTTTGTAGACAGAATAAATGGAAAGGCCTCATTGCTATGATTATAACCTTTAAATGTATAGATCTTATAGGGCCAACAGGCTCATTACATTACAGAAGCAATCTTCATCTCTAATACTAATCTAAAAATCAGGGTATACCTCTTACTTTTCCTTGAAAACTGTCAAAATGTTTTAAGGACTCACTCATGCTCTAAAATAAATAATTCATCTTTACTTCGGAGAGTTAGACCTCTATGTGTAAGAGTTGTGAGACAGCCATATCTGGTCGTTCTATAGAGTACAGACATCAGAAAACAAAGGCAAGTGCTACACTTTTGAATGCGACGCCCCTGATCTGAGGAGTTGGTAAATAGTCTGTGTTACCTGAACAGGTGCAATAACAGCACAGGGGCCACCTTCAAACTGCTCTAATGCAGATCCCTCTGAGTCACTAAACACAAACCCTAAAAACGAAAGCAAGCAGCAAGGGTTAAAAATAATTCCAGTAACATCTATAAAAGAACTGTTCGTGCACTTTGCTTTGAGATCATATTTCACAATAGCCAAATATCTAGTTATTGGAGAGAATGTTCGGTCTTTCAAAAGACCAAGAGGACTCTGAAATCGTTACACAACTATTGCCTCTTTTCCAAAATAGTTATACAAAATCTCTCTCTCTCTCTCTCTCTCTCTCTCTCTCTCTCTCTCTCTCTCTCTCTCTCACACACACACACACACACACACACACACACACACACACACACAATTTCACACCCAGGAGAGGTAAAGTAGACTTATTGAAAGGATGGACATTAGGTCTGACTTTTATTTAATTCTTGGTCTGATGAATGAAATTAGCTCATGCATGGCAGGCGCACACTTGGTGCTAAGCTACACCTCCAACCTCTTAAACCTTACTCTTGCATACTTCAGTTTGCTTGAAGGAAGACTAAAAGCCAAACACTCTTTTCCAGACAGTGTCTTTGATGTTCACTTCAGCCCCCTCCCCTTTAGACATTACTGAGAACACGCACTGAAAGGGAGCGGTGGCCTAGGTGGATTTCCATCTTCGAGTCACATTCTGTACTGAAGAGGAAGGCCAGGGTGGACAGTGAGTGTTCACAGGTTGGCTCTAACAGTTTAGATACTCCGAATCAGCACTAACTGACAGCAGCTAAAGTTATGCAGGTGGCCTTGGGACAGAAGTCAGGAGAATCTCCTTCTAGGGGGAAAGATCACATTATCTCCCTGAGCTTCAGTGGTCTTATTTTTCAAATGTTCACTTTCAATTCCAATATGGTAGGGCTCTCCTGAATTTCAGTACTGTTTAAATTCAGTAGTAACACGATGTTTGCTTATATCTCATAAATACCAGATCTTATAGGTGCAATTCAGAATATAGACACGACTCCTACAGTCTGGTCTACAGGAGCGGATAATCCAGTTGAGGAGACAGGTAAATAGGTAATACTAAAGCATATGTCAATGTTACAGGAGAATGAAGGGTGTCCTGGGTGCAGAAAGGAACGACTTACTCTGCTGCGCAAGTTAGACACTAACAGGCGAGCAGAGGCTGCTTATGGCAGAGGGTTTGGCTGGGAAACAAGGGCAGGCAAATAGTGTTCGGGTGGACGCAGTATCGGTAGTAAAGGGTAAAGGGCTGTAAGAGCAGAAAATGTTGACAGATCAAAGAGAAATGCAGTGCAGCTGAAGGGCAGGTCAGAGGTAGACAGGAGCGCGAAGAGGCGAAAGGAAGGGGAGGAGATACACACCACAGACCAGTGAGCCGGAGGAAGCTCTGGTTCTTGCAGGACTACATTTGCTTCTTTTGTAAAGGCTGGAGGAGACAGGAAGGCTCTTTTAAGAGCGCATTAGAGATGTAACTGACCTAATAAAAGCTGTTCTCCTATGGAGACGAGGGGCTGTTTTCAAATGGTGTTGCTAAAGTAAAATTGAAGTTTGATCACTGCATGTAAATGGAGCATGCCTGGTTCACAGAAATGAGAGCGGCCTCTGACGTTTCTACAGACAGAAAACAAACACAAAAAGCTAGAGACTCAGAGCTTCCTCACCCTGTCTCTCCTCTAACCTCTCTTCCAGACAGCATTTAAATGTTTCACATAGTTTTTTAAAAAGTCAGTGATTCCACCAAGAAATCCTCCTCTCATTTTCCAGAGAGCCAACTAAAATCATGAGCCTAAACCTGAAGAGACCTGGCCTCTTGCGTTCTGGTCTTTTGTTGCAGGTCAGCCTGTTTATTCTGGATCTCGCCTTTTGCATGCTGGTGCTCCCCAGGCCCTGGCCTTGGGATTAGGCTTTTTCTTGTCTGTGTGTTCTCTGTGGTAACATGCAGAATTTTATCTACCCCTAACAATTTCATCTACTCCCTCAATTTCCATTACTGACTGTAACTGAGAAATCCCCAGATACAGACCAGACGCTGCATCTGAAGTCCACGTGATCCCGCAGTGACTCCAGTCTCCCTGGTGAGGTTCTTCCAGGTCTTCAGACGTTCCTGTCTCTACCCCTCAAGGGTTGGGATCACAGGTATGTTCTACCAAGCCTTTGCACATAATGCTCCTTCTGCCTGAAACATATGCTTGCCCTTTCTGAAGAAACTGACTCATCTTTTAGGCTTCTTCTTTCCTTTTGGCTCAAGGCTCCAAGACACATCTCCAATGTGTCCTGTATCTCATCCACTTATAGTTCAGACAACTTGCCCTCTCCCCCAGAGAACAGATAAAAGCTTCCAACCACAGCTCCCAAACCCCCCTAGTCTTCTGTATGGCCTGGAGAGGGTTTCAGAGACGGAAAACAGATCTGGTCACAAGCTGCTGGAAATATTTCTATTGACTTTTACTGCAAGTAAAGTAAGACCTTAACTCCCCTTTCTGGTTACAGACATGGTAAGATCGGCCAGTTCAATGGACCTCCATTTTACTTTCACTTTGCTTGGCTATCAAGGCCTTATGCTCTTCTTCTCTCTCAATGAAATGCTTCCTCCTGCTCTGGTCTTCACATTCTTCAGGAGCGATTTAGGTGTGAACTCCTTAGAGAGACTTCCTGGCAAACCTGAGTATTCGCACATGCCTCCCAGAGCCAGCATTTATCATAATCTATGTTTATGTTAATTTACTATACAGGTGTCCCTGGCTGGTTTCACCATATGCTCTATACTCACTGCTTGTTAATGTTTGCTGAAGTTCTGAAAGGGAGGACAATCAGGGGTGTTTCTTTCTGCGATGTAAAACAGTTCAGTTAGAAACACGTAGAGGAGCCATCACTACCGTCTAGAAGTGGGGACACTGGACCTCGGGGCAAGCTTTGGGACACAGAGAGTCACTGCAATTATCTGGGACAGTTCAGTACAGTGAATGCCAACACGCGCTGCAAAGACGGTGAAGCTGAGGACATTAAAGAGAGAGAGGCTAGGTCAGCAAGGTAGGACGTCAGCTTAGAAAAGCAGGCAAGACAGAAATACAGTAGCAAAGGCTCCGGAAAAGATCAATTAGACGCAAGAGCAGTCAGCTGCGACATGTGCTAAGACAAGTGCTGAATCAAGGGTGCCACCAGATTACTGCAAAGGAAACTCAGACCCAGAGAGCAGCCAGACTCCAAACGACAGGAGAAATAGCAAAAGCAAACTTTGTGTTGTACAAGGTTCAGAGAAGGAAAAGGGAGGGCAGGATGAAGGATTATTTTGACACTTGATGACTGAGCTAAAAGAATGAAGGTTGTGAGGGGAAAAAGGCATATGCTTTGAATCCCAGCTCTCAGGAGGCAGAGCCAGGTGAAGTCTGAGTTTGAGCCCAACCTGGGTCTACTTAGGGAGTTCCAGGGAACTAGGGCTACAAAGTGAGACCCTGTCTCAAAACAAACAAACAGAGTGAATGAATAGGTGACAGACAGACAGACAGACAGACAGACAGAGAAAAGTGGGGCTTGATGCAGCAACAGATATGGGAAAAAGGAAACTCAAGACCTGTCTTACAAGAGAGCTGAGACAGTGCAGCACAGCAGAGTGAGGACCCACCAGACAGAGGGTGTCAGATGCGCCCTCCCAACCCCTCTACACTACAGAATACAGTGCTGGAGACTGGGGCGAGGGACCTACCTCAAGTTAAAGTACCTCTCACAGCACTATCCAGACGTTATCTGCCTTCATGTTAAGTTCATTAATTTTTAAGGGTGTAATGGGATCCTGAGCTGAGAAAACATGAAAGCTGGTGGCCTAACAAATATAAATCTTAGAACATTTCTAAGACAAAGAAAAGCAAGGCCACTGGCTGGAATCAAGAGAATGAAGAAGGCGAGAACTGAAGACCTGTGTGGATGCTAATTCTGGGATGTACAAGGACAGCTTGTTGGGGGCTGGTCTGGTGCTGCTATGTATTCAAATGTTAAGCTCTGTACCCCAAGACCTGGTTGCCCGAGCTGAGCGAATTCTCATGTACAGCAGCCTTTGTTATATGAGCCCTGCTCCCCACTTTAACGTCAATGGGATGAACAGGCTGGACCTGTGACTGGGAGGTAGAAGGGGAGGTGGGATCCCAGGAGAGACTGGGGAAGAAGGAGAAAGGAGGCAGGGAAGAGAGGCTGCCAGGAGAGGCGATGGACCATTAGCACAGGGATGAAGACTGGAAGCTGGGGGGACTCAGCTAAGGTGTAACTACTGTCTGCTGAGGCCAGATAGCTTTATCGACCACACGCTGGAGCTCCTGGTAACAGTAAACAGGGAGCTGGACGTAGTTAAGATGGATGGAAAAACCACGGAAAGTGACAACCAAAAGTGCTTGTTATCACAAGACAATCAAATGTCAGGTCCCAACTAGGACTGAGAAACGAGGCCAAGAATCTGTGGCCACACCGTCCAAATCTATCTGTCCCCATACCTTCTCTTCTGCTAAGCTGGGCTGGGCCTGGTCAGCACTTGGAAAGAGAGAGACCTTCAGTGTTTGTCCAAGGAGACTAAGGAAGGAGTCCCATACTGCATGTGAGTATGGAGGAGGAGTGAGGTTCTACAGAATTCAGTTCATGTAATAAACATCAAATTAGGGGTGAATCTTAGCCTTCCCTAAAGAGTCTAATATTCAAAGAAGAAGCAAAAACATTATTAAAAATCCTACTACTATAATTTACCTATCAAGATCTAGGGGAGGTGCTTACAGTCACAATCACACTGAGTTGTTTTATTTTTACCCTTGAACATGAGTTTGTTAATGTACAGCTACTTTTCTTGTCAAATGCTTTTTCATTCAAATTATCTCCTAGATTTAAAAAGAAATTTGCTTATTACAGAAAGAACAATTTCTGATTAAATCTAAAGTGACTCATTTAATAACTGATTTGACATACAGAGTTTTGTAACACACTGTGGCACAGTGAAGATAGTGACCATGTCCTCAGTTTCACATTTTATAGCACTAATTTAAATGTGGGCCATGAACCATTTTGTGAATGTTCAGTGTTTATTCTCAAGTCTTGACTGTACATACACACATCCCTCTAACCAACTGGACAAGTAAGGGTTCTAAAGTCTTAGTAACCAGGTAAACCAGCGGCACAGACTTGATTAGATGGCCATATGGTTTGGGCTAAGTCAAATATCTGAATGGGGTCCCATTTTCCTTAGGTAATAGTGTCAGAATAGAGACACTTATCTTCTGCTGTCTTTCAGGGTTGTAAACCCTGTAAAACATAACATCATATTACAGATGTTTAAAATCTTGAATTAACAAAACTATATTACATATTTAAAGTACTAAATAATTAACCCTCTCCTGTGCTTGCACATTGTGGCTTTTAAAAAATTGCTTGTTAGCTGAATTATAATTTAGTTAAGTTTAATGAAAGGAAAACCTAAGTTCAAACTTTGAACCACATAATCTAGGAATGAATGGTATGTGTGTGTGTGTGTGTGTGTGTATGCCACTGTGAGAGGACAACTTGCAGAAGTTATCTTCCTCCTTCAAGCCTGTTAAGTTCTGAAGGTTAAACTCAGGTGGCCAGGTTCGTTGACAAGTACCTTTCCTCACTGAGCTATCTTGCTGGCCATTCTATATTTTAAAATGACACCTCACTCTTCATTCAGATAGAAATCTTGTTTTTCATATTATATGATAAACACTGTCCCTTATGCATGAAAATCTCAAAATCTAATTTTAACCAAATATGGTCCTGCCCCATCACAAAAAAGATATCCCCATGTTAAGCTATAGATAGTAACCTCTGTTTCCACCACAGCTGCGGGTGAAACAATGAAACAAGAGGTTTGGAGGAAAGGGCAGTGTGCTTCCTGAGCTCCTGAGAAGAGCTAAGCTAAGGCCAGGAAAACACTGTCCCCGAATGCTTCTTTAAAAATGTTTTGGAAAAGTTGTGCCTACGCTACCGATGACAGCTTTTGCACAGCACCAGAGGAACAGCGAGGAGGAGAAAAGTCCCTGGTCCTTTGCAGGGAATCTACCAAACAAGTTGCACAATCAGCACTGAAAACTGAGCTCCTAATATGTCAAATGTCCCCATCGGTATGATCAATACTGCTGCTGTCAGACAGAAGACACCAATTTGGGTTCTGCTGGGGCATGGTCAATATGACCACTTCCTACTGTCTCCAATGCTGATATTCTTATCTGCTCCACCTTCCCTCCTGGGCTACAACAGGGACCATCTTAATTACTGTCTCACAAGTCTACTGTCAACTAAGGCAACCAAATCAACCGAATACAGAACCCCTGTCTCCTACACTCCAAACCTTCCAGTGACTCCTATTTCACTCAGAATGTGGGCCCATGTCCTTTTAATGGCTTATGTGACTATATTACTTTTAGAATGTTTATTACCCTCCCCTCCTCACTGCCCCCTCTAGCCACACTCCAGGGACTCAAGTGTTTCCAGGTCTCTACGTCCCTTCAACTAATAACCACTGCAGGTGCTTGACGTTTGCTCTGCCATCCCATGCTTCTGAGGCCAGGGCTCAGGACACCAGGGAGAGAAAAGAGCGAGTGCTGCCAATAAACTAAAAAAGTAGAAAACTTGTTTTCACAAGGTAGGCAAAAGACCAGGAGAAAACGGAAACAAAAAAACAAATTGTCAAACTGAAAAAAGCCAGTTTGGAGACGTGGCACTGTCTTTTATCCCAGCACCCAGGAGGACAAGGCAGGTGGATCTCTGTGAGTTCAAGGCCAGACAAAGCTACATGGTAAGGCCCTGTTTCAAGAACGAAAGTAACTTCAATTCAAGCCTTTTGTTAAAAGGCTTATTGACTTTGAATAAAATTGGGCATCTGGAGAGATGGCACAGCAGCTAAAAGCACTGGCTGCTTGTGAAGTAAACCCTGGTTCAGTTCTCAACATCCAAATGTAGGCTCACAACCATACATAACTTCAGTGCCAGGGAATCCAATGCCCTCTTCTGGCCTCTGTGGTGCCCATGCACACAAAGAAGCAAAACACTCATACACATATATGTATAAGTATAAAATGAAAGCAAGTAAATCTTTAAATAGGGATTGCTCAGAAAGAAATAACCCAAAACTCGTACTTCTTTAAGTGAAATGGCTTTCCGAAGAGTTAACTGAAATTGTCACATCAATTAAAAACTGACAACTGTGTGCTACTCCCTTGGCTTATTTTAACAAGCGAAGCAAAGCAACATAGTAGCTTCACGAATGTAACTTCACAAACTGTAATCTCTCCCAGTGTAACTTTGCTCTAAGCTAGCCATTTTATACCTATATCTTACTTTCCGAAGACCGAGGTTACAGCTGTCAATTCAATGCAGTTATCGACCACAAAAATCAAGCCACATTACTAATGCAGGAAGTCAGTGCCCTATGACTACTCCCACAATCCCAAAAGACTACCACAGCAACATTTATCAGTGCCCTCTAAGAGTAACTCTGAGCACCATTAGACTAGCAGAGGAAGTGCAGCGACCCACATGTCTTTAAAGAATGTAACAACAATATCAGACACCGTCTCAAAAGTAGGGCTAAGGGGGACCAAGTGAACAATGTTGCAGCAAGCAATACTGTTTCCATTCAGAGCGCCACACCTAACTACATTAATTACAACACGAAACTGCTTTCTGGCATTAGTCACCTGGATCTCCACCCTCCCAAAAACCACACCAAACACTGATAACTTAAAGCTCACTGGGAGGCTGGAGGTGTAGTGATCCTGACAATGGCACTCTCTGGTGTCACATATTGCAGTCCATCAGGGCCCAGGGCTCATCCCCCCCATCACCCCTCCCTGAAGCAGATCAGCCCAGAGTAGCAGAGGCACTTGGGATCTTTGGTGAACTCTCTCACCCAAGCTCTCCCCATCAAAATCTATTTAGAGCAGTGGTTCTCAACCAGTGGGTCGCGACCCCTTTGGGGGTCGCATCTCAGGTATTTATAATCACAAGTTATGACAGTAGCAAAATTACATTTATGGGGTAGCAGCAAAATAATTTTATAATTCGGGGTTATCACAGCACGAGGAGCTGTATAAAAGGGTCTCAACGTTAGGAAAGCTGAGAACCACTAATTGGAGCTCAGGGTATCCGACAGCCCAGAGCGATGGTAATAGATCCTAACGCGGGGTACCCGAGATGCCCGAGCTGGGTTATTGGAACTAAGTCCGGGATCTAGAACTGATCGCAGTCCCAATGGTGATCAGAGCAGGGGTACTGGGATCAAACTCTATAGGAAAGAGTGCGAGGACCCGAAGAGTAAGAGTTGTACTAGGACCAAGCGCCGGTACCGGGAAAGAATGAGAGTGCGGGAAGCCGAGAAGCCGGAGCTGGGGCACTGGGACCGAGGGCTGGTACAGGGAAAGAGTGCGGATACTACAGGGACTGAAGCCGTGATACTAAGCGCGAGCACAGGGAAAAGTGAGGGCATCAGAGCTGGCGCTAAAGTGCCAAGCCCAAACGGGGATACTGGGACAGAACGCGGTGCCTAAAGCGTGGTTACTGGAACCCAGCACTGGTGCTGGTGAAGAATAGGGCATTGGGGCCAAGCGCCAGGTCCCCGGGGTGATGGGGCCGGGGAGAAGTGGTGGAGCGGGGGTACTGGGACCGAGTGAGGCGTCCTGGCCCGACTCCCAGAGCCCTAGCTGAGCGGCTGGAACGGTGAGCCCTGCCCTGGTACCTTGCGTCCAGCGGCAGAAGATGGTGTCCGACAGTCCGGGACTGCTCTTGGTGCCCCACACCAGCTCCAGCAGCTCTTTGGTCACTTCGGACATGATGGGGACTGGACAAGAGGGTCTTTGCTTCCCGTACTCCGGTCCCGGAACATAGGGAAGGGAAGGCTTGAGAAAAGGGCAGCGGGACGGCGGCGGCCGAGGCGCGATTGGGAGGCCGAGCGGGATGAGTGTAGCTCGGTGCCCGCAGAGACAGCGCCTGTCAAGCCGGGCGAAGCCGCAACTAGGAGTTTCCCCTGCCGGAAGCGGCTTGACTTCCGGCTTCCTTTAGCCCCGCCCCCGCGGAGGGCTGGGGGGAGGGGAGAGACTCTTCCCCGGAAGCGGAAGTGGGGAGAAGCTAATGGGAGTCTCCGGCTTGTTTTGGGAGTTGTCCAGTTTGCGGGTGGTTGGACTTTTTACTGCCCTACCCGGGGGCTAAGAGAGCCTCTCTTCTCCTGGACTCTGACTCCTTTTTTATTTCCTCTTTTAAAAATTAATTTCTGATCACTTTTGTAGCAGGCTTTGAGGTTCTCACTCTATTACCCGGTCCTTAAAATCTAGGATAATACACAAAACTAAAATTTTAAGAGAATAGGCTATACTCTTGAGTTGGAAGTTGCCTTCCACAGTGCCCTTGATAAGCCATGAAAAATCCAACCAAGTCATTACCTGGCTGCTCCTGTAAATACATTTTTGTATTTAAAATATCTCTAAAGGGGTAACATGTATTACAAAGCTAGATGGAGCTAAGCTGACCTAAACCAACCAGGTGATAAATGGCACAGATTTCATCTCTTAAATTTTAAGACCCTATGTTGGCAAAACTTGGGATTAAAGACCCAAGTTTTATTCAAGGATTAGCATTCCATTTTATTTAATATGGAAACTATTTGTGGCATTTAAAATAGTTTGTTGGCTTTGACAATTGGGAATGGAAAAGGCAAATGTGCATTTTAAGAGTTTGTGGGCATTGGGGTGTTTGTTTGTTTGTTTGTTTGTTTGTTTGTTTCTGGAATGCATATTTCATAGTTATTTGGAAGTCGGGTTCCAAGTAATGAGAACCCCGAATTCTTCCATGCTGATTTTTCAGTTAGCTTCACTCCACCTTCGATTGCTGTTCCCTAAACTAGGAATAGTCTTACACTTCACATACTGAAAAGTATAAAAGAAAAAAAGTGTGTAAAGATTCAGGTACTTCCTGGCCTTTGGAATGGATTCACAAAACAATGTTTCAATCTTCATAATTTAAGATATGTTGTGGTGATTTGTTGCAATACCAATGTTTTTGTACTTCTTGACTCACATTTTAGGCAGTTTGCTATTTAACAATGATTTTTTTCAAGACACCTAGCTTGCCGATTTCAAAATGCAGATATCTTCTAGAACATTGTTCCTGTGTTAAGAGTTAAGACAAATAAGCTCTTACTTTAAATCACCCAGTTTGAAAACGGGGTTGCCTAATTTACACTTTCTTCCTTACTTAAGCATTCTCCCCTGTAGTATTAGGGAATTGCTAAAAATACCTGTCATGACCATTGCCTTCCTCATGACTTTTTAAAAATTGTCTTTCATATTCCCTTTATCTTCTTTTTAAAAAATCACATTCATTTACTTGTGTGTGTGCATGTAAACACACATGCACTTAGGAGTTTATGCATAGTATGGCACACGTGTGGAGTTCGAGGAAAACCTGTGGCAATGGGTGCTTTCATTCAACCATGTGTCCCAGGGATGGGAGGCATGTTTCAGGCTTGGCAGCAAACTCATCAATCCATTTTAGGTTCAATTCAACTAATGTGCTATTTTGAGGGTTCTAGAGTTTTCTTTAACCTAATTTTATACATAGAATCTTAGCTATTTTATAAGATAGAACATACATGTGATTTTACATAAAGCTTTCTTCAGCCGTTACAATCTAAAACGGTAATTGTGAAATTTTGTAGTACTCCATCTGTAACGCTCTATGATCAAAGCTGTTCCTTACAATTGCAGAGAGTTATTAATTTTTTTCCTAAACTTCAGGTGCATGAAGTATTATAAATATTATAAATATTGTAATTATAATTATTAATCAAATGAATGAAACTTATTACTGAAAGTTAGAACTCAAATTTTCTTTCTGTGACAAACCAACATGCCAGCTTTGCCAACCCTTAAGACATACATATCTCAAAAGGAAGCGTAACTTAAATCCAAATTTCTCTTAAAACTATACATTTTAAATATATATGTAATATATAATTCAAGATCATATTAGTTTTTTCCCAATAGAATAGAGATGGTTATTTATAAATCCAGTCGTATATCTACCAATACAGAGAGAAAAGGCTATATTTTAAAAGCATGCTCTTGTTCAACTTAAATATATATATATATATATCTTAAATTTCATCCACGAATACTGTATGTCTTCGTTGCTTTTCTATTGCTGTGATAAAGTACCATGACTAAGACATCACATAGAGGACTGTGTTTGACTGGGCTGACACTTCCAGGGGGTTAGAACCCCTCACCGTGTAGGAAAACAGTGGCAGCAGGAACACCTGAGAGATCACATCTCACAATACAGGCAGGAAGCAGAAAGAACACTGAGAAGGGCGTGTGTTTTGTAAACCTTCAAAGCCCTCCTTTTGCATCACACTTCTTCTAACAAGGCCATACCCCCTAAGCCTTTTCCAAAATTTTCCACCATTTGAGTGGACCCTGTGGAAGCCATTCTCAGATAAACCAACACACTATATTTAAATCTTTTCTGCTACTCCCTCTCTCAGCTCCCCATGGCCTCTTGATTTCCCCTAGAATTCATGACTACTTCTTTGTTCTTGTTATACACAGCCCCCCCCCCCATGAGTCTATTTGGTGTTGTGCTTATATACATGTATTTAGAGCTGAGTACGTGGGATTGGAGAATTCACCCCTGGAGAAAGCTGATTCTCTCTCTCTCTCTCTCTCTCTCTCTCTCTCTCTCTCTCTCTCTCTCTCTCTCAGCAGACATTAGTTGGCCTGTGGGTATCCATGTAAGGACTGGACCTGATGAAACTTCCCCAGTCTCCATCACCTGGTGGTGTCACTGTGCAGATTTTTTTGTAGGCAGCCATACTGCTGTGATTTCATGGGCACAGCTTCTCTGCTGTGTCTATAGAACACCATCTGTGATTTTCCATGAGCCTGAAGAACATAGGGTCTGATCGCATATGTGGCTACGGTAGCTGGGCACTCTATGGTCACTTATTCTCTGTATTTTGATCTGCTGTTGGACTTTTCATGTGTCTCAAAAGGATCTTCTTTGATAAGCCACTAAGAGCTATACTTATTTGAGGGTATAAGGGTAAATATTTAAAATTAAATAAAGCAGTTAAAGGTTCTCTTCTAGTCTATGATCTCTCCATGGATGGTTGGTTGTGCTTATAGCACCGGACATAAATTCCCTCCGATGGAGGGAACCTTATGTCTAGTCCTTCTGCTGTTATTTACCCTCAAGATGAAAGTGCCACTAATGGTCGTATTGGGGTAACTTGTCAGGCTAGTCAGGTTTGGAGGTGTTGCAGGACGATTGATAGGACGATTGGTTGCTTCATTGTCTGATACGGTGAGAGCTGGTCCTCAGGGAGTCAGTTCCACTCAGTTCTTCCCAGTCCAGCATCTGAGATGTGTTGTGTTTTCAGGAGCATGGTCTTACTTTCAGGAGGCAAAGCCAAGGAACCATAGTTGATATGATTTGGGGAGTCTCTTGGACTCCAGTGACCAACAATGGGAGGCTTCCCATGCTTGGCATTTGGGTTTTTGTTAGATGGTCTATGGCTCTGAGGAGAGCATTAGCACCCTGTGAGAAATAGATCCTTTTCACACACACACACACACACACACACACACACACACACACACACCTTGTAAAGTACTACCGATTTTTTTCTCTAGCACTTCTAATGTAAAAAGCGTGTTTTAAGAAAAGGAAAATATCTTTATCTGTGTGTTTTTTTTTTCTGAATTTTAATCTATACTTAAGGAGGCATACCTCAAGCAGACACTGATTAATGTCCTTGTCACTTCTTTTAGAGTCTATTTATTATTTTTATCTTTTACATTTTAATTAGCAGTACATATTTTATCAAGTAATATGTAATTAGTGTTAAATTATTTATTGGCTTGCTTATTTAAATTATAACATCTAAATTGTGAACTTCTACAATGGAAATACAAATTATTATTTATTCAAAAATTTCCTCTTCAAATACTTTTATAATACCATGTACTATCTCACGGCAAGGGAATTATTCATTATAATTCCCTCACCCTATGAAATTGCTTTTCTTGTCTTTCTCCCAAGTCTCTTTTCAAATGAAAGAAGCACATTTTCGCTTTCTATTTGTTCACAAATGACCACGAGAAGAACAAATCTCCAGTCAGAGGGCTTACGCCCTAAGTTAGTGTATTTTCATTACACTAAAATACACTTTTAAAAACCCTTGAAAACCCTACCCTGCAATGAGATTAATAAATCCTATACAGGTCCTATCCTCCATTCACTGATAAAACTTACACACAATGCTGTGTCCTTTCTGGTAAAACCAGAAATCTTAACAAGGTAATGAATTTTATTTTGCATAATCCTAACCTCTGCTCAGCTGGATTTTCAAGCCGAGCCCGTGAGACCCTTTCAAATCCTCCATGGTCACACTCAGGTATGGTGTCGTTATGCCAGCATTTCCTAGCAATGTGAATACGTGGTAGAAAAGGAATGAAGCCATTTGCTAATGAACAACGAGGTTTAGCCAGTTGTTGAATTGCAGTGCTCCAGGAGTGGCAGCAATAAAGGCACTCTCTGGCATAGTGTGTGTTCTGGAAAGGCCTGTGAGGGAGTCAGTGGACTAGCAGAATAAACTTAAGAGTGGAAGTAGATAAGTCTAAATGCTTGGGCTGTGTGTTTTCTATGTCGTCTTACCGCCTCCCTTCTTTGTCTGCAAAGCAAAGCCTACGTTTCGATGATTTTTCAAGTTCTCATCCCCTCGAGACCTTAAAACTTACACGACTTTAAAAATCTGTCTGCCTTCAGCTTAAAGTGTCTGGAATGTTGAGAAATAAAACGGGGCAGGCAAAGTACTGTGCTAGGTAATTGTGAACACTGGGTGTAAAAATATGAACAGTGAGAATACCCTTATTTATACAAGCTACTGATTGAGAAGACCAACGTCAAGGAAAGGAACAAAGGTGGAATAAAACTTAGTTCTTCATCTCAGTCAGAGGAAGCTGGAACTTTTCAAGCTGGAGAGGATTTTGACTAAAGAAAGGGAAAGGGCTGCTGAGATTGGCTGAAGAGTGGCCATCCTGCCTGCAACTACGATGAATTTCGCTCATTCCCTGGACCTTGTGTGAAGAAGAGAACCGACTCCATGTATACGCTGTGGCACAGCCACCTTTACACACATCATATATACACTAATGTTTGTAAAAAGGAGAAGTTATATATGTGTGTGTATATGTGTGCATATGTGCCCGTATATCTATAATGGGATAGTGTATATGCCTTTAAGGTATGAAATACTATTGTGGAAAAATTCTGATTTTTCTGTAACTGAAAGACACAAGTAGGAGCTGATACGTTTCTCTCTGAATGCCAAGTTTAAAGCCTAGACACAAAGGCACTAGGAGATGGGACCTTTTATAGATAATTCCAGTCCAATGAAGTCACAGGATTGGGCCTTAGTTAGCAGGACCAGCGTCCTATTTGCTGTAAGTACATTCCAGAATACATATATTCATTTATTTATTCTCTCACTCCTTTCCCCCTTTTTCTTCCCTCCTCTCTCTCCCCATCCACAGAGAGAAAGCCTTGTAACTACATAATGCAATCAGCCACCAATGACCCAGCAGGGACGTCTCATTCAACCTATGGGCCGTGACCACTTTACAGAGGTCGCTTGAGACTATCAGGAAGCACATATTTTACGTTACAATTCATAACAGTATCAAAATTATAGTCATGAATAATTTTGTGGTTATGTATTGAGGGTGGCAGCAGTAGGAAGACCGAGAACCAATGCTCTAAACCAATCCCTAGAGACATTTGATGTTAGAAATCTAGTTTCCAGAACTATAAAAAGAAAAAGAAAATGACATCTACATAAACCATGCATTCAGAAATATTTCATTAGGTCATCAGTAGGCTATCATTACAGGGGTTACAATTTAAAAGCAAAGTAGTAGTAGTAGTAGTAGTAGTAGTAGTAGTAGTAGTAGTAGTAGTAATAGTAGTAGTAGTAGTAGTAGTAATACAATAATGGGATAGTGTCTTAAGTAAGAATACCAGCTACTAATGTTTATCACCTTAGTATTATGCAGGTCAGGACTAAGCCTTTATATATATTACAGTGAGTAACTCTCACACCCTGTGATGTAGATTACTAGATCCCTTTGAAAGGATAAGTACTTTGTTTTGCATCAGGCAATAAATGAAAAAGAAAAAAAAATCAGGATATAAACCCAGGACTTACCATGGGATAGTTTAGGTTTGAGAGTCGGTTTCAGAGTCAATTCCCTTAATCTTTTTGTTTAATACTGCCTGGTTTTTAATATATACTTTTGTATGTTTTATATAAAGCTGTTATGTTTTAATATAACAGGAACCGCCCCATGATCCCCTGCATAAACAAGCCCCGAGCAAGGATGACACAATAGAGACACTAACAGCGCTTGTTTGTTAATATAAACTTTATTTTAAAAGATAACAAGAGCTTGAAAAGAGTTTTGATCTGTGGTATGAGAAGATTGTATCTGTATTTTATAATGCCAGGTAAGGGGAAGAAATGGAGACAGTGAAAGCTCACATTCCCTAGACAAGGAAGGAAGGAAGGAATGCAGACAGCAGAAGAAATCGTCCTCCACAGAGAAAGCCCTGCAAAGGTTATTCAGTCCCGACGGTCAGCCCTGAGATAATATATACAGAAATAACCTGATATGGACTGAGCAGGTTGTATTTATGTCTTGAGGAATATATATGTATGTATGTATGTATGTATATATCCCTCCCCATGCAATGATGACATTAGAAGGTGGAGTTTGGAGGAGGTGTTTTAGTGATGAGAGTGGTACCCTCATGAAAGAGGGCCCAGGAACTTGCTCTCTTTTTCAACCAATCACATATGACTATGTCACTTACACATCAGAAACTGGCCTTAATAATCACACCAAACCTCTAGTGTCTTGATCTTGTTCTTTCCAGTTGCCAAAGCCACTTTGTTTTAGGGATTTTATTACAGCAGCCACCAGAATCCACAAAGACGGCTCGAAAAGCGAGCGGAGACCTTTTACGTTCCCATTCTTCTAGCGTTTGCTGCTGTTCTCCATTACATTCTAAGGACTCTTGATGACACTGACCCACCTCAGAGGGAGGCTATTCTAGGATGCTCTCAGACTATGAGAAATATGCTCTACCAATGGGATGGAGGTCCAGGCAGGAATATTTAGCTCTTCTTCGAGGAGTGACCCTTAAGGATACTTATCCATGCTGTATCTGGTTTTGAAAATTAAATTAAAACTGACACATTAATAGCACAAGATGCTTGGGATACTTGGGCAGTGGACTAATATGTTTCTCAACATTAGGGACTTGAATAATTAAAGGTATTCAGCCTCCAGGTTGTATGTTAATTACCCATACCTTTGACAGTTATTCCCTTTACAACACTGAGTGGTGTGACCAGGGCCAATACTGAAGAATCAATAGAGAGAACAGATTTCTTAAAAAAGGATCATTACAGATGTGGCCACTTCTGCCTGGCAGTTTGGATATTTTGCTCTGCTGGAGTCCAAATGCCATACAGTAAGGTTGTTGCTGTAAAATTTAAAAAAAAAAAAGGCTTTCTTTTATCTAGCTCTAGGTCCGGCACCGCAGTGCACCAAGATATCTGGTAGATATTGTCATCTCAGTCAGCAAGGCCTCTCACCCTCTTTGCTCCATCCAATATCACACTGCCGATGGTTTCTCACTGAGCCCGGCAGCAATCTTTCTACATCTAGTTCCTGAGGCAGGTTGCCACCATGCCAGACATACATATCCCAATTCCATGGTGGGCTAGCGTGTCTAGCCACCACACACTCTCTTGAACATAAATCGCCACATGAAAGAACACACAACACAATGACCTCTGATCCAATTGATAAGACATAATTTGCTCATCTAGACATACAAAGCCCTGTACACATCCATCCTTTAAGAATATTCATAACAACCTGTAAATGTGCAGAGAGAAATCTTAACAGCCTCCTCCATGTTCTCGCCACTGCTTCTCTCTCCTTGCTCCAGTCTCCTCCCCTCTCTAAAACTTTTCTCCCACCCATCCTTCCTTCTTGTCCAATGACAGGCCTCGATCTATCTTGTACCTGCCTTCACCTGTATAATGACATCATCCTACATAAGGTCACTTGAGTAAGAAGAGTACTTAACTAATGGAGTCTGATGTAGGCGATGACAGTTCAGTTTTCTCTGATAGTTTTCCAGCCTGAAAAGTAAGTTCTGGCTGACTTTCTGTTTTATATGGTCCTGTTTTGGTTGCAAGACAAAAATTTAAAGATTTTTCTCATTTTTTACTAGGTGCTACCAGGGAGATTTTTTTTTTAAATCGCACGCTTTGTCTTAGAATGCTAAACACTAAGGATGAGCTCCTCATTTTCCTTCTGCCAACATCTCCTTGGACCTGGTGAAGCCGATGGGCTTTGTTATACACCTTAGCTTCTATCAACCGGTTGCCTCTTTCCCACCATGATTTTGTTACTTTGCCACAAGCTGCAAACTAATAGGAATGGTCAATAAGGAACTGAGATGTCGAGAGCATTCAGCTGTAACTTGTTCAATGGCAACTCTTTGTAGAAAGGGACGACTGTTAACTTAACTGTCAATAACTTACAATAGTCTGGGGTGGATAGACTATTATATTATATTATAGGAATATAAGCAATGAGTTGTACCTTCTATCGAAGGTGTCAAGGAATGTTTTATAAAACACTATTGGCAAAGGCACATTTAATGAGGAACTTAGAAGATTTTTAACTTTAAATCACACTTTATGTTTTAAATAGGGTCTCACCGCATATCCCCGGGTGATCTAACCAATGGATGTGCAAACCAGGCTAGACTCAGACTCACAGAGATCTGCCTGCCTCTGCTCTCTAGGTTCTGGAGTTAAAGGCACACAACACCACATCTCATGTCTCCCTTTTGAGCACCAACAAAATGAAGAGGTCCATTAATTCAATCACTTAGACTTAACATTGTGAAAGAGGTCCTACTCAGTAAGGCTAGATGTTGGGAAGAAGGCAAAGTTGTAGAAGATGAAGAAGACTAAGAAGACAAGGAAGGAGGAGGAGGGGAAGAAATTGAGGAGGTGGGAGGAGGAGAAAGTGGAGGGGAAGGAGGAGGAGGAGCTCTTGGGTCTTCCTCTCCCATGGCTTCTCATACCCCTCCTCCCCCGAAGTTGTCTGTCTATAACTCTCTCACACCTCATCCTCTTTGGACAGGTTAAAGGTTGAGTAAATGCACATGCAAGTAGGCTGCGTGATAACGCAGCCTTCCACAGTCTGGAGGAGGAATACCGAATTCGGCTGGGCAGTCCCTGAATCTGGATAGACTTGGACAGCTGGAAGATAATGTTCTTCGAGCTTTGAGCTAAGTCAACAACGGTACACATGGAAACAAATACTGGTTTTCCACCTGAGAGGCTTTCCCAAATCTGTCTGTCCATGTGCCTCGGTCCTATTAAGTAGGAGCTGACTAATGTCCGGACTTTAAATGTCCCAGTGGTTAACACGTTAGATGATTGGTCATCAATATGGTGTATTAGGGATAGAGTGGAACCTTTAGGAAGACTGGAACCTTTAGGAAACAGACTTAATAGGACATTTTTAGGTCATTGGGACACTGTATTCCTAAAAAAAGACTGTAAGACCCCAGACCCTCCCTACCCTCTTTTCCTCCCATCCCCCCTTTTTTTTCACTTTTATTTTATTTTATTTTATTTTATTTTTTTTATTATTAACTTGAGTATTTCTTATATACATTTCGAGTGTTATTCCCTTTCCCAGTTTCCGGGCAAACATCCCCCTCCCCCCTCCCCTTTCTTATCGGTGTTCCCCTCCCCACCATCCCCCCATTGTCCCCCTCCCCCCAACAGTCTAGTTCACTGGGGGTTCAGTCTTAGCAGGACCCAGGGCTTCCCCTTCCACTGGTGCTCTTACTAGGATATTCATTGCTACCTATGAGGTCAGAGTCCAGGGTCAGTCCATGTATAGTCTTTAGGTAGTGGCTTAGTCCCTGGAAGCTCTGGTTGCTTGGCATTGTTGTACATATGGGGTCTCGAGCCCCTTCAAGCTCTTCCAGTTCTTTCTCTGATTCCTTCAACGGGGGTCCTATTCTCAGTTCAGTGGTTTGCTGCTGGTATTCGCCTCTGTATTTGCTGTATTCTGGATGTGTCTCTCAGGAGCGATCTACATCCGGCTCCTGTCGGTCTGCACTTCTTTGCTTCATCCATCTTGTCTAATTGGATGGCTGTATATGCATGGGCCACATGTGGGGCAGACTCTGAATGGGTGTTCCTTCAGTCTCTGTTTTAATCTTTGCCTCTCTCTTCCCTGCCAAGGGTATTCTTGTTCCCCTTTTAAAGAAGGAGTGAACCATTCACATTTTGATCATCTGTCTTGAGTTTCATTTGTTCTAGGCATTTAGGGTAATTCAAGCATTTGGGCTAATAGCCACTTATCAGTGAGTGCATACCATGTATGTCTTTCTGTGTTTGGGTTAGCTCACTCAGGATGATATTTTCCAGTTCCAGCCATTTGCTTACGAATTTCATAAAGTCGTTTTTGATAGCTGAGTAATATTCCATTGTGTAGATGTACCACATTTTCTGTATCCATTCCTCTGTTGAAGGGCATCTGTGTTCTTTCCAGCTTCTGGCTATTATAAATAAGGCTGCGATGAACATAGTGGAGCACGTGTCTCTTTTATATGTTGGGGCATCTTTTGGGTATATGCCCAAGAGAGGTATAGCTGGATCCTCAGGCAGTTCAATGTCCAATTTTCTGAGGATCCTCCAGACTGATTTCCAGAATGGTTGTACCAGTTTGCAATCCCACCAACAATGGAGGAGTGTTCCTCTTTCTCCACATCCTCGCCAACATCTGTTGTCCCCTGAGTTTTTGATCTTAGCCATTCTCACTGGTGTGAGGTGAAATCTCAGGGTTGTTTTGATTTGCATTTCCCTTATGACTAAAGATGTTGAACATTTCTTTAGGTGTTTCTCCGCCATTCGGCATTCCTCAGCTGTGAATTCTTTGTTTAGCTCTGAGCCCCATTTTTTAATAGGGTTATTTGTTTCCCTGTGGTCTAACTTCTTGAGTTCTTTGTATATTTTGGATATAAGGCCTCTATCTGTTGTAGGATTGGTAAAGATCCCCCTTTCTACTTCTCTTTCCCTCTCTTAAACAGTCAGCTAAAACAGTTTCTCTCTTTAAGGTGATCTCTCACGTATTTGTTGGTGCAGTGAAAAGCTAACATGAGACCATGAAAACTTTCTTGGCTCAAAGTTGATGCTGGTCTACTGCCGGTAAAACTAGAGGAGGAAGAGGTATGTGATCATTAACTTTCTGGTTCAGCGGAGGTCATTTTCACCACCATGGCCTTTGATCAAGAATGCCATGTTTGCCAGAGGATGAGTGCCCTCTGCACTTGGGCCCTCTCCTTCACACATTCTACAGCAACCAAGAAGAGAAGCTTTAAACAAGATTGGAGCCAGGACAGTTGGATGTAGGCCCAGCTCATGTTAAGTGTCATTTTAAACCAGCAGTAGTAAGGCACAAAGGCTGCTGCTGTTCTTTAATGCTTTTAGGTTGGAAATATGTTAGTTTTGCTCACTTTAGATGACCTTGACAGACACTGTGGAGTAAACAACTTAAAATGGGGGAGGATTTGCGTTGGCCAGTTTACAAGCTTCTGGCCAGTATCCCAGCTTAGCTGTATTGTTTGAGGCCTGCAGTGAGGCAGCAGGAAGCAGATAGATAGATAGATAGATAGATAGATAGATAGATAGATAGATAGATAGATAGAAACAGAGACAGAGACAGAGACAGAGACACAGAGAGAGACAGAGACCAAGAAAGACACAGACACAGACAGAGACAGAGAGGGACAGAGATAGAGGGAGAGAGAGACAGCGAGAGACAGTAAGAGAAGAAAGAAAGGACATGGCATTTTTGCATTTTCAATGACAAGATTCATGGTTTTTGTCAGCTGGGGGGGAAATCAGTCATATCATTGTCCCTCAATCGTACAATTTACTGTCTATTTTATAAATAGGACGGTTTATCACATTTATTCATTCTGTCTTCCATGTATCAATTTCATTCATACCTCCTATTTCTTTGTCTGTTCTTTTTATCATCTCCCTTTAAGCCTCTGCCCACTTTTTTATTCCCACTTTTGACAAGCTCACAGAGTTTCAAATCCCAACACATTTTTAGATGATACAAGTTTCATCTAATTGTGTTTTGACTGGAACTGAAAATTTATGATGGTTTCTGACTTACTCTTTATAGAAATTCATCCTTGTTACCCTTGTAAATATTTTTAGACATACACTCATCTTCAGTAGAACTTTCTTCGGGGTTCCATCGTAGCTGTGTGGAGTTTTAATTGGCAATATCCCGTGGAAAGCTGAGGAAAATTCCACCTAGTGATTCACTGCCCTGTCATTTGTTTTTAGTGTGTCTCTGTGTTCCGCACTCGTGTGTGTGTGTGTGTGTGTGTGTATGTGGGTGTGTGCACATGCCTGTGTGTCTGTGGGTCTGTTTATGGCCGTGTGTGTTTCTGTGTGTAGGCACACACAGAGTCCTACACTCAACCTCAGGCATCTTTTCTCTGCAGGACTCCCTTGTTTTCGGAGACAAGGTCTCTCACTGGAACCTAGGGTCACCAATTTAACTAGGCTGGCCTGCAAGATACAGGAATCATGTCTGTATCTCCTCAGTGCTGGAATCATAAGACTATGTTACCACACCCAGCTTGGGTCAAATTAGGGGCCTCACGCTTTAGCGGCAAGCACTTTAAGGACCATCTCCCTGGCCTTACCGCCCTTCTTCTGCAGTCCTTCAATGACTTCACCTGTGAGGATATGAATGTATGTATGTATTCATTATTTTATAAAAAATTAATTTTAAATGCATTTACTGGTCACTTACTCGGTCTATCATGTTTCCAATAACAAATAAATGAATGCTTCCAAGCTCGTGATCTGCAGAACTTTATGTTCAATGCAATCCGATTTATGTCGTATTAAAATCGATGTTGATGTTGACGAGATAGGTCAGCCACTAAAGTGCCTGCCACAGAACTATGAGAGCCTGAGTCAGATTCCCCAGAAACCCAGATGCCCACGACCCTCTCACAGTGAGGGACTGGGGGGACACAGATGGATCCCAGAGCTCACTAAGGATAAAGGTGCAAAGTGATAAAGAATGTGTCCTGATATCAGCCTCAGGCTTCTACATGTGTGTGTGCATGCATGTACAGGTATACACACACACACACACACACACACACACACACACACACCACACACCACACACACACCACACCACACACACACACACACACACAGACACATACACACACACACCACACACACACCACACCACACCACACACCACACCACACCACACCACACACCACACACACACACACACACACACACACACCACACACCACACACACACCACACCACACCACACCACACACCACACACACACACACACACACACACACACACAATGTTATCGGTATCTATAGTTTACACTTAAATACATGAGGAAAGCTAATCTTAATCATATATTCTCTAATGGTCATTCAATGACGGGTCCTAAGACATCCTGTGCGTTTCTACAAAAGGCCATGGTCAGAGTAGCATCTGAACAAGTCTATCACCATGTAACTGTCTCACGTCATCTGCCCAGCAGGTAAAGGCCTGTGCTAGGTCTTTCGGCTTTGAATTTCAGTTTGTGATCTTGTCATTTAGGTCAATTCTGCCATCTCGACAACAGGTGGTGCCATTGGATTACAATTTGAATTTAGTAGAGAAAAAAAAATAGCAGCAGTTGGCTCTATAAACACCTCACCCTTAAAGAGGGTCCAGTTACTGCCTTTGCTCTGTAACAAGATTAGATTTGGGGGTTTGAAAATGTATTTGGTTAAATTATATTATAAAATAATTGTATCCTTCCAATGCAAAATTCTGGAAACCGGAGGGCACGCAAATGTTCTTTTGTCTAAAGAGCAATGAATAGCCCCCAAACAAAACAAGACAAAACAAACAAACAAAACACGGATTTTAGTAGGCTGCTAAATAGCCTGATATTTGCTTTAATATTTTTTAGGTCATGATAAATCTAATTTTTTTCTTTTAATGATTTTTAAAATATCGCTGTGTGCTAGAAAAAAAATCAAACTATTTTTTTTCCATTCTGAGGAAACAAAGATCTATCCAATGTGTACTTAACGTTTCTTCTTTTACAAATGTGATTAACTGTAATATTGGTCTCCGCTCTGCCGGAGGACTCTTTGTAGTCACGTGTTCCCAGGACTAGCACTGTGGAGATGGTTTTCATGGTGCTGCAAGACAGACACGCACACTTGGGACCGGACTGTTTACCCCATCTTCCTGACCAAAAAGAGAACACAGAGAAAAGTACACTAGCTCTATCCTGCTCAGACCCCTGCCCTCCATCCACACAAACAGAAAATAAAGTTTGTTTAAGGAGTTTTCGTTTTTCAGGCAAAGTTTTACTTGATGAGCTTGTCACCCCCTCTTTGGTTCAGTAGTGCTGTGATGAGAAAGGACTCAGCCACCCACAATGATGTTATTAATAGGGATGTGGATCAGTTTCACAAAGAAGCCAATGAATCCCATGATAGCGAATCCTATGGCCGTGGCCACAGCGATCTTCTGGAATTTTTTCCTATCGGGTTTGCTGCATCCTTTAACCAGCAGAATTGAGGCTTTAACGAACTGCCGACTTGGCTCAACGAACAGCATCACCTGATCCATGTTTGTGGGATGGCGGTTTGAGGGTAGAGACGCGTAGCTGTTTTCAAAGCCACAGTGTGAACACAGAAGGCGGTGAGAAGGAGCTGGCACGAGTCAGAGAGAGATTAGCTTGAAGCATCTTGCGATGATTCTTGGGTATTTTGGAAACTACTAGATCTTCCAAGTAAATTAGCCTTGGGTTGTTGATTTGAGTGATTTGAAAATGGTAATTGAGAACCATGTAGTTTTTTAGCAAGCCCGGAACTGTCAACAGTACCAATACCAAGGCATGATCCAAAATAATTTTAGAAGCATTTGGATCAATTAGATGAACAGGTAAACATCTAGGAAATTCAGTTCAAAACAGATGAACAAGTTATATTTAGGATCAGTGACCTGAACTACGGGCTACACATTATAAAATGCAATCAACACATTGGACACATTTTATTAACAAAGTGTGCGATAATCTTAAAGTCACCATCTTCACCTTTGCTAGGTTAGGATTTTATTTTCAAATTTTCTTGTTACCGAGCTCTTTGAAAGTTCTCATTTAACAACTGAGTTTTCAGAAGTTACACTCAAAAAACAAACTGAACACCCACTAAACATCTTCCCAAGTCATGTGCTCTCTCTTGCTACACAATGTGTAGGGGCAGATTGAATTTTAACTGCAACTAACTATGCTTACTTCCTGTTAGAGTTGGGGAGGGAATTTAGAGAGACATAGATGGAATCATTCAACTATCACTTTTATTATGAAAGGGCACCGGAGATTGTCTATTGCTCTCTATGAGGCAGGCCATAATACTTCACTATCTTCAGTGGAGTGACGTACAGGAGCAAGAAGCTCTTTGGCGTTCAGATCTGGATGTTTTTTTTCCTAATTGAATTGACATATAAGAAATGGGAAATACACTTTTGCCTGAAGAGAATGAAAGAAAATTCCAGATGACTTTTGTTAACATCCCTATGTGCCGCTGTACAATCAGTCCCGAATCCAACTTGTTCATGGTGATAGACTGTACATTCACCCATCCAGGGTTGGAGAGATGGCTCACTGGGTATGGCTACTCATTCTGAATGCATGGGGGGATCTGAGTTAGAAACCCCAGAACCCATATAAAACGACAGACTTAGCTGCATGAGCCTGTAACTCCTGCAGTGATCCCCTGAGGTGGATTGATCCTGAAAAAAAACATGCCATGGCTAGGCTCCCTGTGTGAAACAAGAGACTTTGCTTCAGCAAGAGACTCTGTCTCAAGGCAACAAGTCAGAGAGTGACAAAGGAAGACACTCAATGTCCTCCAGTGGCCTCTCTATGGTTATGCACTCCAATGGCCTCTCTATGACTACGCACAGGCATATGCACCAAACACTTATTTTTATGCAACACACACACACACACACACACACACACACACACACACACACACACTCCAGTGTTCCTTTCATGTAAGGAAGTGAATAATTATTTTAAATTAGGTCAAACCTTTATGTCTTTTGACTTCTTTGGTAGCACAAAGCATCCTTTTTCATTCACGAAATAATGTATGAAGTCAGGTTTGAAGCAATCAATACTATAAGGACACGCCAGTTTTAAACGTAGGCATACATTTGTAATACATAATCTAGTGTTGAGGTGTGTTTCTTCTCTTTTATTTTTCAGGACTTTTATTTATATATTTATTATGTATACAATGTTCTGCCTTCATGTATGTCTACTGACCAGAAGAGGGCACCAGATCTCATTTTAGATGGTTATGAGCCACCATGAGGTTGCTGGGAATTGAACTGGGGACCTCTGGAAGAGCAGTCAGTGCTCTTAGTCACTAAGCTGTCTCTCCAGTCCCCTTTCAGGACTTTTATAATGAAGGGTGGGGGTTTGAACTTTATAAAACATAAGCTTAGATATTTTTCTTTTGAAGAAAGGTTTGTACACACAAAAGAGAAGGGTGTTAACAATTATACAGTTTTCCAATCAACTTAAACTGTCTGCTTGGCTGTAAAACTGTATGGGACACAGCAGTTCTCTCAGGCTCCACCTTTGATTAGCTGACTGACTAACTAATAGTTTTTTGTGTGTGTGTGTGTGTGTGTGTGTGTGTGTGTGTGCATGTCTGTGAGTGTATGAGTGCACGTGTGCCTTGGGAGCTCAAGGATGACTTTGAGGAATCTTTCTCAATTGCTTTCCACCTTGTTCTCAAGGCAGGGTCTTACAGTGAACTAATACTGCTAGTAGCCAGCTTTCAGTGTGGCTCTTCTGTCTCCACAGATCTTGTCTCCACCTTCTCATCACTCAGAATACATATGTGTGACTTTTATTAAAAAATAAAACAAACACACAACAAGCAGGTACAAGAATATGAACTCAGGTTCTCCTGTTTACATATCAAGCATTCAACCGACCAAGCCATATTCCCAGACTGTACAAGACACATTTTTAACTAAGGCACAAAATACAGACTAATAACATTATGAATAAAAACTGACTGATTAAAACACTTATTTCTATAACTTCTAAGATAAGCTGCAGACACTAACAATCGGGAAACATTGGCTTTGGAATTTATTACTAAACAAGAAGGTACAAGCAGAAGTCAACTAAAAATAACATCCAAGTTCTAATGAACTCATATAATTGTTATGGAGAGAATTATGAAGAGAAATGGAAAGCAAGAGAACTAAAAGCTGTGAATAGAAAATATGATCTGTTTTGAAGGAACATATAAAGCATGTGGTAAGAACTCTCACAGATTGGTGACCAAAAGAGAAATGAGAAAAGTGTGTTGGAGGAGTGATCTCAGATTTTTGACTAAGATGTATGAGAATTTCTGCCAAGTGTTCTAAGCACAGACTGGTGGATCTACATCAGTAGGACACAATCGGGTATACTCCGGATGGTGGTATGGCCATAAACTCTATATCAGGTAAGATGCTCTCCTCGAAGGAACTCTTTCAGCATAAATATCATACTTGGATCTTATTGCAATATTTAGAAATGCTTTCTAAAATATCACAATTAAGTGACATATTTGGCATTTAATTTTTCCTAAAACAAGTCAGTTAAAAGAGAGCTGATATATTGAAAACTAGATTGTTTAAAAGTACCATACATATTTGGTCTATAATGCTGTCCTCTGTAGAGAAATTTTAATCCAGCAACATGGCTTTCCTAGCAAGGAAATATATCCAAAGACATTCTAGGTCTGTTTGATCCAACTGGAATCACACACCTTTAATCCCTCTGGCAGGAATAGAGACATGCCCTTAGTTCACACCTTTAACCCCAAACAATGAAGGTAAAGTTAGTTTGTAGAAAGAAACAACCTGTTTGAAAGTGACATCTAATAGAGAGGCAGACAAAGTGATGAATCAGAGAAAGATTTGACACAATGTGTCAGAGATAGGATACACCTATATTCTCATGAGAATAGACAAGAAAGAGACACTACTTAAGGGCAACACAGAGCAAGTCAGGATGGGAGGGAAGTTCAGTGAATACGGTTCAGTTGAGTTCAGGCCATGCAGTGGAGTTCAGTTGAGTAGAGTCTGTGAAGTTCATGCTGTTTATTTCAGTTCTGGTAGGTCAGTTGAGTTCAGTTCTGAGGCAGTTTTACTGGGACAGTTTTATAGAGACAGGTTACAGAGAGAACAAGTCAGAGACAGAACAAGCCAGAGAATGAGAAGGAGCCAAAAGGTTAGAACAAATTGCAAGAGTTAGTTTGAAGCCAAGCAGCGCAATTCAGTGAGAGGCCAAGAGAAACTATTTTGAATCAGACAGCTTAGAGGAAGTTTTGAACCAGAAAAGCTGAGTTGAACCAGCCAGCCAGAATTCAGAAAGAACTAGAAAGGGGGAACTTATCCAGCAGTAAGTCTCCAAGATCACAATTACATCTGGCAGATAAAAGTTACATTTACAGTTCTGCTTGCAAAATATGCCAGGGCAATGGTGGCACATTGGCTGTGGGAGTAACCAACCAATGTCTGATTTGACTTACGGCCCACTCCTTGAGGTAGAACCCTTATCCAACAGTGCTTGAGTGATCAAGAATCAGCATCTAAATAGCTGAGGGACCTAGGGTAGAGTCAAATAGGGTGACTTTTATAGTTGTAATTGCATTTTGTAGTGTAATTGTTTTTTAAAGTGGTGATAATAGGATACCTAATGATATTTCCTCAGAGCTCAGGGAACCCCATGGAAGAGGACACAGGAGGAGTGTAAGAGTCAGAGGAGAAGGAGGAAACCAGGAGAACAAGGCATTCTAAATCAACTGAGCAAAGCTTGTATAAACTTACTCAAACAGGCCTTCGTGGGTCTGTACCAGGCCCTCTGTGTGTGTATTATGGAACTCAGTTCAGTGTTTTTATGGGATTCCAGAGTGTATGAATGATAGGGTTTCTGATTCTGGTGCCTTCTGTCAGGGATCTTTGCCTTTGGTTAGTTTGTCTTATCCAACTTTGATGTGACAGTTTTCGTTTTAACTTATTATATTTTATTTGGTTATGTTTTTTTTTTTTGGTTCTTTTTTTCAGAGCTGGGGACCGAACCCAGGGCCTTGAGCTTGCTAGGCAAGCACTCTACCACTGAGCTAAATCCCCAACCCCTTGGTTATGTTTTATTGTTGCCTCTCAGAAGCCTATTCTTTTCTAATGAGAGACAGAAAGGGAGCAGAACTGGGTGGGAAGGGAGATGAGGAGGAACTGGTATGAGTGGAAGAAGGGAAAATTCAGGATATACTGTATAAGAAAAGAATAGGTTTTCAATTAAAGGGATAAAAGAATGGTCGTTCTTGAAGTTTCAACTAAATAAGGGGCTCAGGGTGTTTAGTTTTGATTTTTTTTTTACATTTTCTGTATGTTTAAAATTTCCAGTATTAAAAGAGTAAAACAGATTTTTAAATGAAAAGAAAAACACTTCCCACCATAAAAACCACAAGGCTAAGAAAACAAGAGGGGCGATTTCTATCACCAGAGAGTGGATAACTAGTGTACCAGAACTCCACTCATGTTATTAGATGTAGGAAATTATGTGTGTGAAATTTTCTTGTAGCTAGCTTATCTATAACCCTGAAAAGCAATCATACAAAACACTAGAAACCGAAGCACAATATCATTTATTAATGTAGATCTTAGTGCTTTTAAAAATGATAATACATATTAGATTTATCACTGTATTTTGACAATGATAAAATATCAGAAAATCAATTAATATAATTCATCTCATTGGTATGTTCATGAATAAAAAATAGAACTACAGATATGCTGTATTAGTCAGCTTGAAAAGGCAAATGATGGGTTGGACTCACCATTCTTGAGTCTATAATAGAATGGCTCTGCTGCTTTGGGGCCTGAGGTGATACAGCACATCAAAGGCCTGTGAGGAAGAGCAAACTCATTTGCCTCAGGAATGAGAAGAAAACAGGGACACCATGATGTGCTCCCATTCTTTACTTGGAGGACAAACTCCATATCCCAAAGTTTTCTGCTAGGGCCTTCTTAAAGCTCTCACCACCTCTGGGCAGAACCATGCTGCGGGTCAAGCTACTGGGGAACATACTAAAGGAAAAGTCAACCTTCTATTCCACATTAAATAACCTTGGACAAAATAGTCACTTTGTTGTCATAAACAGTGTGGTCTAAATGTCCAACAATATTTTCCTAAACAGATAAGACTATTCATTGGATAACTGTATACTCTTAAAACTAATGGGGGAAATTGTGGCAGGGGAAGCTAGAGGTCAAACAGAGGTCTGGCCTCTCAGAGGCCATTCACTTTGTTTTTTTGGAGTCAGAATCTCTCACTAAGACCAGGTGTCTGCTGATTTGCCTACTCTGGCTAGCCGGTAAGCCAGAGTCCTTCCATCTCTGCGTCCTCCAGCACTGGGACTGTAGAGCAGGCTACGGTAGCTGGCTTTTTAAGTGGGTTCTTTGGACAACACTTGGGTCCTCATGGCAAATACTTTATAGACTGACCTATTCTTCAGCCAAGAAGAATTTCTAAATCTATGACCAGAGGCAGAAATGTACAAGTAAAAATTGATCCATTATAGCAACAAAAAATGTAAAACAAATGTCACTAAATCAGTTTACTAAAAACTGTCCAGCAAATAACGCACCAGGAAGTGTATGCTCAACACCTAAGCAGAGCAAGCGAGCAACATTTTTATATTGAGAATAACATTTGCAATAAAGATGAAAAAGGTGTCCTCATAAAAAGTTAGTTCAGATATGTAATTACAACTACAAAAGAATCAAAGTAACTCACGAGTGAACAGGTACTGCCCTGCTCTAGCCCCTAGTACACCAAACCTTAAAGCAAGATACTTATCTGAACCTCTACTGAGCTATTAAATATATGTGCCTATTTCTGATAATTTGCTGCATATGTGAGGGGCAAGTTGGCAACGCGTTTCAAAAGCCTTAAAAAATGTACATACTCTCTGATCCAGCATATGGGATGCTATAAATTTATCCTGAGGAGAGATTACAAATAAGCATGCAGATATATGTGCAAAGATTGTTTATGAGAACAGGAAGAACACAAGAATGGTGGTTCTTTAAATAAATTATGGGGCATTTATCAATGTAGAATAAATTATTAGGATAATTAATGTAGATGGTATAGGATTAATTTATGACTATGAAATAGTTAATATATATTCTGTATATATTACAGAATGGTAAAATGCAGTTTACTAAACATGTGCATGATAGCTCCGCATGCATGCATGTATGTGTGTGTGTGTGTGTGTGTGTGTGTGTGAGAGAGAGAGAGAGAGAGAGAGAGAGAGAGAGAGGGAGGGAGAGGGAAGGAAAGGAGGAGAGGGAGAGGCACAGGGAGAGGGAGGAAGAGGGGAGAGGGGGAGAGGGGGAGAGAGAGGGAGAGAGACACAGAGAGAGAGACAGAGAGAGAGAGAGAGAGAGAGACTGTGTGTTTGTAAATGATGATGCTAATTGAACTAGGCAAATCAAGGAAAAAATCAAAACCAACAGGTATTTGTCGTAAAGATCAAGAATACCTCAATTTCAACACCACACGAAAAATATTTTTTTAATAAAGACTCAACGCTATTAAAGAATTGTCCACATTCTTCATCTTTCATCTCTCTTTCTCTCTTTAATGCCATGATCCATGTCCCGGATTATGTTGACACCATACTTGCTTTATATATTATAGCGAGCTATATCTAGAAACCACTTGGCGTTCTGTAAATCATAGTTCTAAATGCCTGGAGAGATCTGGGCCAAGGAAAAACAAATATACGCCTGCCCTCAGGAATAGAGTTTTGCATTGCAAACGTGGTCACTAGAGGCCCACTAGATTTGGGGAGTTTATGCTGTTACCAATAAAAGGAAGGCTGGCCTTGGCTGGACACAGGTCTTACACACATGCAGACCCATTAACATATAGTTGAACTGACCGGTTGTGTTTATTCAAAAGGAGGGTGGCATTGGAATGCTTATTGCAATACGTTTCCTTAACATTTTATTTGGGGGTGTTAGGTGGGGTGGGACCCTATGAAGTTCAGAGCGGTCTAGGAACACGATAGCAACTCACCTGGTGTCCTAGTTTGCGTTTGATGACTGTGATAAACAACATGACCAACATTGGCTTGCAAGGGAAGAGTTTATTTGGTTTCCAGGTTACAGTCCACCATCTTCCCAAGGCAAGAACTCCAGGCAGAAACCTGGAGTCAGGAGCTGAAGCACAGAGCAGAGAGGAATGCTGCTTACTGCCTTGCTCTCCACTGGCTTGCTCAGACTGTTTTCTTATACCACCTGACTAGGCATGGGCCCAGCCACACCAACACACTTGCACATAGGCCAAACTGGTAAAGGCATTTTCTCAACTGAGGTCCCCTCTTCTGAGCTTATATCAGGTTAAACAAGGACTATGCACATAGCTGGCCTTGAACTTGCAATCCTTCTGTCTTAGACTCCAAGTGCCGGGATGGAAGGCATGTGTCATTATGCTGAAAAAAAATACAGAAATTTTTCTCCTTTTTTCTTTTCTTTTATTGGATATTTTCTTTATGTGCATTTCAAAGGTTATCCCCTTTCCTGGTTTCTCCTTTGGAAACTCATCCCCCTGCCCACTGCCTCCATGAGGGTGCTCACCCATCCACCTACCCACTCCCTCTTGATTCCCATCCTGGCATTCCTGTGAAGGCTCAATGCCCCAGAAAATTTTCTTCTCTCCCTGTCTCTGTCTCTCTTTCTGCCTCTGTGTCTCTCTCTATCTCTGTGTCTCTGTGTCTGTGTCTGTCTCTCTGTGTCTCTGTGCCTCTCTCTCTCTTTCTCTCTCTCTCTCTCTCCCTCTCTCTCTCCCATACGCCTATTTTCTCTCTAACCTAGTTCCATTCTGTTACTGTAATAAAACATGGACCGAAATCGACTTGGAGAAGGAGGAAAGGGTCTGTTTGCTTTATACATCCTGGTCACAGTCCATCATGGAAGGAAGTCAGGGCCAGAAACCGAGGAATACACCTGGAGACAGACGGACTAGAAAAGGTTGCTTGCTGGTTCACACTCATGCGTCTTATACATCTCAACTTGCCATCTTATGCAGCCCTGGCCCAACTGCCAGGAGCTGGTGCCACCCACAACAGGCTCAGCCCTCCCATAACAAACCTCATCATGGCCACCGGCCGCAGTCCCCCAGCTGACCTGAGGTGGGCCAAACTGTCAGCTAAGGCCGACACCTCATCTCGACGATCAGCACCCCCGTTACAGTTTTCCCACTCTATTCCATACCTCGATCTATTTATTCTTTTATTGACCCTCCCTATACAAACCATTCAAGCTATTTTTGTCCTGACTCCCCATTTCTTAGTATATCATCAGTACAGTAAGCACCGAGACATTCTGCGGACAGATGTTGTATTTGTCTCAACCCTGTATGATTCACGTACACATATGTGAAACAAAGGGGGAACGACGAAAAAACAGTATCTTAATATTGCTTCTCAGCAGAAGGTGCAAGATGGAGCGTTTTAAAATCTACGACTGAGGACTGAGGGGCTGGGGATTTAGCTCAGCGGTAGAGCGCTTGCCTAGCTAGCGCAAGGCCCTGGGTTCGGTCCCCAGCTCCGAAAAAAATCTACGACTGAGCTCATTGTTTTTCCTCGTTTTTGTCTTCACATCACTCCTTTCGAAAATTTCATATTAATTACTCATTTCTTAAACGACACAAAATTATACCCATTTTTGGGAGTTATGTGCTTTTTTCCCCCTCTTCATTATTAACATTGTTAGCTTGTTTGGGAAAAAAATGAAGTGGATGGTGTTGTGAAATTCTGTACAGGCTTTGCTTTCTCAGTCTGTAGGTTATTTCAACACAAGGATTCATTAGGATGAGTAGGTCCATCTGCCCAAATTAAAAAAAATCTTTGTGAAAAAAAAAACACTCAAAAGCCTTTCTTCTATCCTTTGTAAAGGACACTGTACATCGCGAGACTCTATTGGCACGCTATTGTACATTTCAACCCCAGAAATTATTAATCCTATATTTAAATATCTATGTATGTATGTTAAAAACTATATATGGTATAGAGAATAAACATTTACTTTTCTTGTGCAAATCATTCTCATTGATCTTGATAACACATAGTTCTTTCATCCCAAGGATAGTAAAGACTCTAAACAACAGCTTCATTTCTGTGATGTCTTAGCAAATCACTCTACACACAGTCGTGGTTTGTAAATAATTATGGTAGAAGAGCAACAGAAACCACACAATACACAGAACAAAATTAGTGCTGTGGTTTACATGGAAAGCAAAACCAGAAAGGCCTGTAACTGTCAAGTAACCAAGCCTCATTATTGTCTCCAATTACAGAAAAGACCAGTAAAATTGCTTTCTTTCTTTCCTTCTTTCCTTCTTTCCTTCTTTCTTTCTTTCTTTCTTTCTTTCTTTCTTTCTTTCTTTCTTCCTTCCTTCCTTCCTTCCTTCCTTCCTTCCCCCTCTCTCTTTCTCTTTTTTTCTTTTAATTAAAAACGTGGTTATGTGTGGGGTGTTTTGGATCAGGGAGGAGAATATATGCATATGCAGTTTCCCCTGGAAGCCAGACACATCTAATTCTCTCCTGTAGCTGGAGTTACAGGTGGTTATGAGCCACCCATTGTTGGTCCTGGGAATTGAACCTGTGTCCTCTGCAGGAGTATTATGTGCTTGTAATTACTGAACTGTCTCTCTAGCCCACAAAATTTATTTCAACCAGGAAGTATTTCTATCATTGCACAAAATTTTGGGACAATCAGTGGGGAGTTGAATAAAAGTGTAACAAAATGTACTGTGTTATTATATAATGAACTATGATGTACTTTGCACTATACATACATATTAGCTAATCTGAATATATATATATATATATATGCGAGTGCATATAAACACATGCACATACGTATATAAACATGGGTCATATATGTGATACACAATATTAGAGTGGCAAAAAACACTGAAACACAGACTTTTGTGGACTCTTGCTTCTTGCATTTGTGATCACATCCTAAAAGGCACATTTGTCCAAGACTTAGTTCTTAGCTTGGTGCCTTTGGGAGGGAGGCTGAACTTTCAGAATTTGAGTCTAGTGGGTGGTATTCTGGTTATTGGGAGCAGGGGGATTTCAATCTCTCCCTCTCTTACCTGCTAGTCATGAGGTAAGGGGTTTTCAACAAGACATTCTTGCTACTGTGTGCTGTTTAGTCACAGTCCAAAAGTAAAGGAGCCCGTGATCATAGACTAACACCTTCATAACTGTGAGCCAAGGTAACCCTTTCTTCTTTAAGGTGGACAGTTCTGTTATTTGTCACAGTAATGAAGGACTTACACGCGTGTTGTTAAAGGCTGATTTCAGTGTTTCATTTCAACTTTATGTATACTAACTGATATGGGAAACATTTGGACTTGGCTGTATTCCAAGGAGAAGTACTTTTCTTTATCCTGGACAGCTGTGTCCCCTTGTTTCTTTCCTGTCGTTTTTAGCTAACAACAGCTCCTCTCCACTCTTCCTCAAGTCAAGTTGTCAAACAACGGCTACTAAGACACAGAACGGCAACCAACAGATTGGTGAAAGATCTTTACCAATCCTACATCTGATAGAGGGCTAATATCCAAAATATACAAAGAGCTAAAGAAGTTAGACTCCAGAGAGCCAAATAACCCTATTAAAAATGGGGTACAGAGCTGAACAAAACATTCTCAGCTGAGGATTATCGAATGGCCAAAAGGCACCTAAAGAAATGTTCAACATCTTTAGTCATCAGGGAAATGCAAATCAAAACAACCCTGAGATTCCACCTCACACCAGTGAGAATGGCTAAGATAAAAAATTCAGGTGACAGCAGATGCTGGTGAGGATGTGGAGAAAGAGAATCACTCCTCCATTGTTGGTGGGATTGCAAACTGGTACAACCACTCTGGAAATCAGTCTGGAGGTTCCTCAGAAAATTGGACATTGAACTACCTGAAGATCCAGCTATACCTCTCTTGGGCATATATCCAAAAGATGCCCCAACATATAAAAAAGACACGTGCTCCACTATGTTCATAGCAGCCTTATTTATAATAGCCAGAAGCTGGAAAGAACCCAGATGCCCTTCAACAGAGGAATGGATACAGAAAATGTGGTACATCTACACAATGGAATATTACTCAGCTATCAAAAACAATGACTTTATGAAATTCGTAGGCAAATGGTCAGAACTGGAAAATATCATCCTGAGTGAGGTAACCCAATCACAGAAAAACACACATGGTATGCACTCATTGATAAGTGGCTATTAGCCCAAATGCTTAAATTACCCTAGATGCCTAGAACAAATGAAACTCAAGATGGATGATCAAAATGTGAATGCTTCACTCCTTCTTTAAAAGGGGAACAAGAATACCCTTGGCAGGGAATAGAGAGGCAAAGATTAAAACAGACACAGAAGGAACACCCATTCAGAGCCTGCCCCACATGTGGCCCATGCATATACAGCCATCCAATTAGACAAGATGGATGAAGCAAAGAAGTGCAGGCCGACAGGAGCCGGATGTAGATCTCTCCCGAGAGACACAGCCAGAATACAGCAAACACAGAGGCATATGCCAGCAGCAAACCACTGAATTGAGAATAGGACCCCCGTTGAAGGAATCAGAGAAAGAACTGGAAGAGCTTGAAGGGGCTCGAGACCCCATATGTACAATAATGCCGAGCAACCAGAGCTTCCAGGGACTAAGCCACTACCTAAAGACTATACATGGACTGACCCTGGACTCTGACCTCATAGGTAGCAATGAATATCCTAGTAAGAGCACCAGTGGAAGGGGAAGCCCTGGGTCCTGCTAAGACTGAACCCCCAGTGAACTAGATTGTTGGGGGGAGGGCGGCAATGGGGGGAGGGTTGGGAGGGGAACACCCATAAGGAAGGGGAGGGGGAGGGGCAGGGGGAGGGGGGAGGGGGATGTTTGCCCGGAAACCGGGAAAGGGAATAACACTTGAAATGTATACTCAAGTTAATAAAAAAAAAAAAAAGCTATCAAAAGTCAGCTCCCACATAAAAAAGTTGTAAGGAACACAGGGAAGGAAACAATTGGGTCATGGAAGCTGAACTTCTTCAAATGTATCTTGTGTTCTAGATTTTCCTTTGGAACACATTATTATTGTTAAAATTTAAATTTAATCTTTCAAAAAAAAAGAAAATATCATCCTGAGTGAGATTACTCAATCACAGAAAAACACACTTGTATGCACTCATTGATGAGTGGATATTAGCCAAAAAGCTCAAATTACCCAAGATGCAATCCACAGACCACAGGAAGCTCAAGAAGAAGGATCACCAAAATGTGGATGCTCCCACTCCTTCTTAAAAGGGGGAAAATACTCATAGGAGGGGATATGGAAGCAAAATTTAGAGCAGTGACCAAAGGAATGGCCACTGCTCAGAGCCTGACCCACATGTGTCCCATTTATATACAACCACCAAAACTAGATAAGATTGATGAAGCTAGAAAATGCATGCTGAAAGGGGCCGGATATAGATCTCTCCTGAGGGACACATTCAGAGCATGTCCAATACAGAGGTCAATTCTAGCAGCAAACCACTGAACTGAGAACAGGAACCCCTTGGGGGGAATTAGAGGAAGTATTGAAAGAGTTGAAGGAGCTTGCAACCCCATAAAAACAACAATGCCAAGCAACCAGAGCTTCCAGGGACTAAACCACTACCAAAAGACTACACATGGACTGACCCAGGGCTCCAACTGCATATGTAGCAGAGAATAGCCTTGTTGGGGCACCAGGGGAAGGGGAAACCCTTGGTCCTGCCAAGGTTGAACCCCAAGTGCAGGGGAATATGGGGGGGCAATAAGGGGGATGTATGGGGGAATACCTGTATGGGGGAGGGGCAGGGGAGAGGATGGGGGCTTATGGACAGGAAACCGGGAAGGGGAATAACATCTGAAATGTAAGTAAAGAAATATATCTAATAAAGTTTTTTTTAAAAAAGCATAAAAGCAATGCTAATTTAAATGAAATTTGCCTAAGTCAAAAAAAAAAAGACACAAGAATAGTTTTTCTACTTTATTCACACATTCCATATGCATGTGGCTAGGGCATGCGTGAGCATGTATGCATGTTTTGTACATAAGTGCATGGGTGAACATGGAATTGGAGGCTGGTGGTTGATATGGGGGATCATCCTCAATCGTTCTCCCAGCTGTATTCTTGGAGGCAGGGGCTCTCAGGCAAAGGAGAGCTTCCTGCTATGGCTAGTCTTACTAGCCAGCTTGCTCTGGAAATCCTGTGTCTCTGCCTTCTGAAGCTGGAATTACGAGCAACTCGCTGTGCTTGCTTTAACTTTACATAGGTTCTGGAGATCTCGACACCTTCCGTCCCCACATTTGCACAAGAGTTTAACCACGGAGCCATCTCCCTAGCCCTAATACTCCTACTCTTGACACTAGCTGGCTCTCAGGAAGCCATCCTGTCAGAGCTCTAGGATATATAGTTTGCCTTATTTTCCAAGAAGAAGCATCAGCCCCTAGGCATTGGTGAATTGAGTTTTTGTTTCGGACTGCTCTGTAGGTTTTCTTCTAAATTATGGATAATAATTAATAATAAGGGAATAAAATAAAAATAGAACATTGTTAACAAGCTTAGTGGATGTAATGAGAACTATGACACAGCACAATGATATAGTATGGTTGACCATGGTAATTATCTGTTATTTTTCTTCTAATATTAAAAATAGATTTTAATATAATATACTCTGATGACAGTTTTCTCTCTTCTAACTCTTCTGATAGCCTCCATAACTCTCCTCACATCAGAATCCACACCCTTCCTTTGTCTTGTTTGAAAATAAATAGGCATCTGGAGAAGAAGAATAAAATAAGATAAAACAATCAAGCAAGGCAAAATAGGACAATAGCAACAGAAGGAGGAAAGCCACAGAAAAGCACAAGAAACACATAAGACATACAGAGACACAGATATTCGTTCACTTGGGAATCCCATAAAGACACAGAACTGGAAACCATAATGCACTTGCAAAGGATACGTTCAGTATGTCCAAATTTTATGTGTGGAATGCAAGATAGGGCCATATAACCGAGGGGAGCATTCACAGGCCAGCTCACATGGCTCTTGATGGGAGAAGGAAAAGCTGATTGTCCAGTAGTAGGATTTCCACCAAGCTCAGGCGAATACATCTGGACTTTGTTGGCAGACTAAACTAATCGATTTCTGATCTTGAGAACTAGTATTTAATTCTTCAGAGTCCCAGAAAGCATTTTATTTATTAATTAACCCGATTTTCCACCAGATCTAATATTCTCACTGTTATAGTGAAATTTAGACTTACAATATTCTTACGCGTGTTGATCAAAATGATCTAAATATTGTATCTGTAGGATAAGGAGGAGTCAGCTTTTCAACTTGCAAACACCGAACATGGGATTTCATTGCAGAGAAATTGGTTGGCATTTCTGAATGGCAGCTGATGGAAGAGGGATTCTTGGAACAAGGAAGCCAGCCCTTAAATTGTGGAAAATCCATTTTATAATATGTTAGCAGAACATATCATTGCTGTTTCGCACAATTCAATGGGCTTTATGTTTGGGGGAAAGTTTGGAAAAGCAGAAGTAGTAGATTGTCCCATGACTCTACAAGGTCATTGTAACCAGTGTCTGAGACTCAGCGAAGAACCTAAGTACCTTGCCTCTTCCCCAACATCATGCCCTTGGGATCATCACCATGTCTTGGCACTTATGAACAGTTGAATGTAATTGACAGAAACATTTCAGGTTGACAAGCGCCCAGTCACAAGTGAGAAAACATCTGTGTTCTAAAAGCTGGTGAGGATGTGGAGAAAGAGTAACACTCCTCCATTTTTGGTGGGATTGCAGACTGGTACAACCATTCTGGAAATCAGTCTGGAGGTTCCTCAGAAAATTGGACATTGAACTACCTGAGGACCCAGCTATACCTCTCTTGGGCATAGACCCAAAAGATGCCCCAGGATATAACAAAGACACGTGCTCCACTATGTTCATAGCAGCCTTATTTATAATAGCCAGAAGCTGGAAAGAACCCAGATGCCCTTCAACAGAGGAATGAATACAGAAAATGTGGTACATCTACACAATGGAATATTACTCAGCTATCAAAAACAATGACTTTGTGAAATTCATAGGCAAATGGATGGAACTGGAAAATATCATCCTGAGTGAGGTAACCCAATCACAGAAAAACACACATGGTACATACTCATTGATAAATGGCTATTAGCTCAAATGCTTGAATTACCCTAGATGCACAGAACACATGAAACTCAAGAAGGATGACCAAAATGTGAATGCTTCATTCCTTCTTTAAAAGGGGAACAAGAATACCCTTGCTAGGGAATAGGGAGGCAAAGTTTAGAACAGAGGCAGAAGGAACACCCATTCAGGGCCTGCCCCACATGTGGCCCATACCTATACAGCCACCCAATTAGATAAGATGGATGAAGCAAAGAAGTGCTGGCCGACAGGAACCGGATGTAGATCTCTCCTGAGAGACACAGCCAGAATACAGCAAATACATAGGCGAATGCCAGCAGCAAACCACTGAACTGAGAACGGGACCCCCGTTGAAGGAATCAGAGAAAGGACTGGAAGAGCTTGAAGGGGCTCGAGACCCCATATGAACAACAATGCCAACCAACCAGAGCTTCCAGGACTAAGCCACTACCCAACGACTAAACATGGTCTGACCCTGGGTTTCAACAAGGCACCAATGGAAGGGGAAGCCCTTGGTCCTGCCAAGACTGAACCCCCAGTGAATGTGAATGTTGGGGGGAGGGCGGTAATGGGGGAAGGATGGGGGGAACACCCATATAGAAGGGGAGGGGGAGGGGTTGGGGGGGATGTTGGCCTGGAAACCAGGAAGGGGAATAACAATCGAAATGTAAATAAGAAATACTCGAGTTAATAAAGATGGAGGGAAAAAAAGCTGCAGAAACAGTCTTTATCATGGGCTTTAGAGCCCATGGAGTTTGAACGTAAACATAGTAAATACTGTTGGGCCAACGATGGTTTCAGCAAGAGACACTCACCTTTAAAATTTTTGAATATAAAGGGAAATAAGCAAATGGGCTTCAAGGAGACAAAAGTAAATTTGATTATTCACCATAAGACACCACAATATGTTGGAAACATTACCAAAGTTCCCACATGAGGATTGGGCTTGTATTTGAAGACTGGAGACAGTGCAGGTTGATAACACACTCTATGGTTCAAGTAGAATCCACAAAGGTGCCTTGTCACCATCTTATCACTGAGGTCTACTACAGCTTATGCACATAGTAGGCACTCAAATTAAAATTCTTTTGCAGAAATTCAGATGTTTCGTGGACTAATTGATAGGTTTAAATTTCCCCTTATTTGGTAGTAGCATGTGGCTGTAAGTTATTAACCATATTTTGATCATTGCTCCATATGATTGGCCTATCCTCTCAACAGCGGGGAACGGTGAAAGCTCACATGCCTTCTTTCCCTTCTCCCATGGATTTTGACAGAAAACTCTAGTCTGTGAGGAGATCCATTGAGATAAAGCTTTGGATTGCATCCCCTGAGTCACTCGTGGGTCCGAGCACAGAAAGAACAGGAAAGATATACAAAGTAGGAACGGAATGGAGACGGTCACTTGGTCTTCTCCTCACCTTAATCAGGAAATAATTTTTCATGTACGTGTTTACATTTTAAAGCAATATATTCCCTTGGTAAGACGTAGCTTAATGATGAGGCTACTACTAGGAGAGAGAGAGAGAGAGAGAGAGAGAGAGAGAGAGAGAGAGAGAGAGAGAGAGAGAGATTGAGTTTTCTAAATGCTTGGCGCTTTGCTTTGTACTTAGCTCAGATCCAGCACTGACATTTAAAAATCATTCCGAGCTCCTCTTTAATGCGAGAGGACTATGCATGTGGAATGGTGTACATCTACATGATAATTCATGTCAACCATGCACTTTCTTCAGAATCTCAAATGCTTCCCCACATAAATCAGCTCTGAGGACTTAGAAACTCACTCATTAAAATTTACTTGCAGTTCCTGTAACCTTTTCTCAGGAAGCAACAGCAGGCATAAAAGGTGCAGGATTTTTTTTTTTAAATGTGTGCAAAGCTTCAACTCTGGGTCTGTAAAGGAAATTCTTTGTGAGGAGTTGAAAAGTCTGGCAGAGGGTGGGTGGGAGACTCTCAGGATTTTGGAAGTGTGACACAGTGGATTATGACAAATTAGAAAGTTGTCACAGTGGACTGATGGAAGAGATACCAGACTGGCTTGGATTTTCTAACGCCCATGGGATGGCAAAATCGTATTAACATGCTTAGCCACCAGGTTTATCAAATTCTTACCTCCCAACGCAGGGCCAATAACCGCCTGCGGATGCGGTAGGTGCCATGGCACGGCTTATTGCTACTGACAACGCTACATCTCGCTTTCTGATGTTTGCGGAACTCTTGTGTCTTTCTTCTGCTGACTAATAAACACATATTATCAGTTACAGAATAAAGTAAAAGCCCAGCATGACGTGCAAGGCCACTGCCATTTGAATCTTGTCATCTCCCGTTTCTGCCATGTTTAGACTCAAAGCCATTTCTCCGTCCTTCATGTCACTATCGTGTTTGCACATCTGTATTACAGCAATCACCACAGTAAGCGTGATTAGTTACCTGAGTGCCTATGATTTATAATGTTTCCAAAAACGTCATCGGTACATACTTTGGAGCTGTTAGTTAAAGAATAGATGCTCAGCCTTTTTTTTTTTTTAAGATTTATTTATTATATATAAGTACACTGTAGCTGTCTTCAGACACACCAGAAGAGGGCATCAGACCTCATCATAGATGGTTGTGAGCCACCATGTGGTTGCTGGGATTTGAACTCAGGACCTCTGGAAGAGCAGTTAGTGCTCTTAGCCGCTGAGCCATCTCTCCAGCCCGATGCTCAGCCTTTTAAGTAAACAATAAGCATCGACTAAATAATCTGCTTAACATGTGCAACATGAAAAATTCTATGAAAGATCACACCAACTCTCACCTTTGTTCCACCTGCTTCTCTTTGGACGTGGGAAAGTCTCTACAGAGGCTTAAATGTCTTTCCCACTATATGGATAGAGAGATAAGTATAGATTATGTTATATAGACTAGGTAAGATTGGCTGTGTGGGTATGATCTTTTATAGGAGTTGAAGAGAGAACCTCTTGTGCAATGTATCGCCTGTCAATAAAATGCTGTTGGCCTATTAGCTTAGGCAGGAAATAAGGAGGCAGAAGTTCTGATAAAGAGGGAATTCTGGGATAGAATTAGGCGGGAAAGATTTACCTCAAGCTCTGAGGAAAAGGGATGCAGGAAACTCAGAAGAGGTAACCAGCTATGTGGCATTCGTTGAATAGAATAAACAGATTAATTGAGTTACGAGCTAGTCAGGGAACGAGGGAAAAAACTTTTGGCTTAATCATTTATTCATAAAAAATCCAGTTCCCGAGTCATTATTTCTGGAACCTGCTCATGGTGGATAAAGCCTGCGATTAGAAGGAGCATCTTGCAAGCCGCATTTAGCTGGTGATAAGGAGTCAGAGAAAAGAAGCTGAGGGAGTGGGCATGGATGTTCTTCTGCTGTTTTCCAGACGGTAAGGTTACTATCAGAGTCAAGGCTCTCTCCTGACAACCAGCAAAGAACTGCTAACTTCTGGAACTGGGTTTTCTGCTAACTTGCACGGGTTTCGGCCTGGATCCTTCCAGATCCTCTAAATAACAACAGAGATGTTCACACCTTGACGTTAGTCGTTGGTGATCAGAAGCCTCCTCAGCCTCGTTACTCCAGACTTCTGACCCACCAGTAAGTGAAGAAACAGAGTGTTTAAAGTGTGTAAAGCCGCTGTTTGTAGTAACTTGCTTAACAGGAGTGGATGGCTTCTACAGTTCGCCTTCAATGACGTTAAATAAGTCCCATGAACGTGACTCTCCCTCCTTTCGGTAATTTACTTGACTATTTAATTTATAATTGCTCCTAAGTCAAACCGATGCTTGTTAACCAGATTAGAACAGTCATTTCAAATCAGATCACGAATTGTTACTGTATCGTGCTCTGTGGTGGGTTCAGGCTGACATCCAGTCCTCAGTGTATCTTATCATAAATAGCAAAGGCATAGTAACAGAGATAAATATATGTCAAAAATAATAGCTTTAAAGTCAAAATGCTATAAAGTCACAGTGGGGAGTAGGTGCATCTTAAATTAATATCCTGCTTGGCTCTGGGTTAAATATGTCCTAAAGTTTGAATTTTTTAAGACAACAGATTTTTTTCTCTTCTGTGCATACACGTCCTATTTGTTGCATTTTAAGAATGTTTGGTAATGTTTACTTATCTTTTCTAATGCTTTATCCTGCTATTATTAGGTTAACAAGTCAATCATAAGGCTAGAAATGTAACTATTAAGAATTTTATAGCATCCAAATCTCTAAGAAAACATTCATAAGACATGTTTTTGTTGAAGTGATGATATGTTTTGAAAGGAATTACATACCAGCATCTTGATAACCTAAATACATTGCTGAGTCTGTTACATTTTAAAGCCTCTGAACTAGATATATCAGATAAACCGATAGTGGCTATGTACAATGATAGTGAATTCTCTAAGTACTGCACAATGACTTGTGAGAGTGAAGGGGTTGGTCAGAATGTGTGGATTTCAGGTGACAGCTAAGACCTTGTAACGTGTAGAGAGCTGACCATGGAGTAGGGTAGACAAGTAACTATGCTGTCACCAGATAAGGATTTTGCTAAACATCAATCAAAAAGCAAGACCAAGAAGATATCTTCCCTAACAACTTTCCTGATGATTGTGCACGTTGTGTAGTTGCCAAGAATATTTTATGTAGATTCTTAATCAGAAAGGGATGATGACATCTTTAGAGGACACACTGTAGGTATGTCATCAGGGAATGGATGTATTAGGAGAGTTTGGGGAATTGTGAGGTAGTCACTGATCTCTGTGGTTCTTCTGTGGTCTTCTTCCTACTTTTCAACCTGTCTTATCCATGCCCTTTGAACTAACAGTGAACCAGGATGCTTGGAAGGGTGGCCAATGGTCAGCCCTCCAGTTATGTGAACACATTATCAGTCTACAAATTAAGAAGACTCAAGCAAGTACTATATAGAGCTAATAGGAGCAAAGCCCAAAATACCAAGAACACACAGGACATAGCAAGAAAGATCATGGCCAGCCAGAGAAGTTCATATGGTAGGCGCTGAAACTTGAGACAGGTATTGGAAAAGAGGAAATCACATTTATTTTTTTAATGCAAGGAGAAAGAGCCAATGAGAGGGACACATTTCTGAAATCAGGACCGCGTGTAGGGATGTGAGCTCAGAGAAAGCCCAGCTGGTGAAGAGAATAAAATTCTAACAGGGGTTTTGAGAGTTGCTCTAATAGACAACAGGGAACAATTTCCATTTGTCAAGCAGGTTGAACTAATGAACTGAGGGTACTTAGGAGTCAGTCAAAGGCTCGGCAACAAGTTGGCAGCTAAGGAGCTCTAATTTATTAAGGAGCGCTTGAGTTGGAGAAGCGCTCCCCAAATGGGCTTGATAACAGCTTCACAGAGGCAACTGCGGCAAGTGAAGATCACTAAGCCTTTCCTGTGATGCTTATCTTCTTCAGGTTTGAGATTAGAAATAGTTTTTGTTTTTTTTTTCAAGCTCACAGGATGAATCTTATTTATGTGTACATAGCTCTATTCTAGGTAGTTAGAAAATGTACTCAACAACAGATTTTGCATTTTCTCCATGGGGAATTTCAGTTGGGTTATGCAGGGGGTGGGGGCGGATACACAGCCTTGGGGAGAAAAATCCAGGACTCTAATGAGCTTTGTTTAGGCAACTCGGCAGGTAGCGTGTGACAACTTTAAAGGTATCACCCAATTTATTGCATATTTTCTCTCACTAATTAACTTCTGGGTTGTGGTGTCTATAAAGATGAGCATTTTTACAGATTAAAACACCATATTCTAAGAAAAATTTGGATAATAACGAATGTTTTAAAAATGAAAATGTCCATCTGTCTTTCCTCTCACTGGAGGCATTTCCTCCTTATCACCAGCAGAGGGAGAAGTAACCCTTACTATAAATAGATCTTCCATCAGAAATAGCATTGCATCTAACATAGTTACCATTATACCCTTGGGCTTGTAATTAGTACCCAAGAAGTGTAATGTTGTGTGTTTTTCTTTCACAAGTTTAACTCGAGGACTAAATAGTCTATGCTATGCTTTGTTATAAACTTCCTCATGTGTGTTACTTTCCCGGCACAATGCCTTTCTTTGCAGGTTAGATGAGGCCCTTTGAGACCAGCCGTGACTACCATCTATCTGAGTGTTATCCTCCTTGTTTGTTTGGGACTCTCTGGTCTTCTGCCCTTCTATATAGCATGCTTAGGCTCATTGCTCGATACTGGTGTCTTATATCCATTAGAAAAATAAATGAATTTCAACACTCTATTAGATACTTCATCTGGAACTTCCAGATGAAATGTAGCATTCCAAATGGTTGATTTTTAAGTATGGTAATATGCCTTGAAATAGTTGAGACGTGCTTTCGGGAACGTTTGTTAGACTTCATGTTTAACTGGACATTTGCACCTTGTTTGATAAACTTGGTAACTAATTTTAAACATACTGACGGCAGAGTCTTGTTTTTTCTCATGTTCATGATCATAGAACGATGTGTCAATTCACTATGGATGCTCAATAAATCAAAGGGTCAGACTGTGACAGGGGACTATGTTTTTTTTTGAATGCAGTATTTTCTTTTGAATCATTGGCATTAGTATTGTCTTAATGTATTGATAGTGAATTTTTATTTCTTCTAAAAAAAGGAAATCCTTGTAAGAAAGAATGCATTCTGTACTAAGTAGAAATTTAAGGATTTAAATATAAAAATTGGAGGGAACATCAAAATATATTTAAGTGCCTTAAAATATCTCCCTGAGTTGTTAAGAAATATTATGCGGGTTAAGAAACTTCTCTTGCAAAATGATTATGAATCTTCTACAAGAAAAAAATGTGTGGTTATAAAAAGTGTTTCATAAAAAAGATGTTTCACACATGAAATTAAGACAAAAATTATAAAAAGATGCTACCAATACTATTCATTGTTAAGAATAATGAGTTTAGTCTGTTTTGAAAATATTGCCCAAGTAGTGCCCTGTTTAAATAAATACATCCCAAGTACTTAATTTTAAATGTTTGTAAGTCCAATTACAGTAAGAGCACAGTAGAGATCCACGATGGTTTTTAATTTGCAGGATCAGGGATTGAACCTACGGTCTTGAGATTGCAAGACAAGAGAGTTCTATCACTGTCTTAGGTACTGTTTTATTGCTGTAAAGAGACAAGACCAGAACAACTCTTAAAAAAAAGAAAGAAAGAAAGGAAGGAAGGAAGGAAGAAAGAAAGAAAGAAAGAGAAGGAAAGAAAAAAGAAAGAAAGAAAGGTTGTGGGCATGCTTATGGTTTCAGAGAGTCAATTATCATCATGGCAGGGAGTGGGGTGGCATGCAGGCAGGCATAGTGCTGGAGAAATAGCTAAGAGCTTTACATCTGCAGTAGGCAGAGAGAGAGAGAGAGAGAGAGAGAGAGAGAGAGACAGACAGACAGACAGACAGACAGACAGACAGACTATATCTGTGTGGGCTGTTGAAACGTCAAAGCCCACTACCTACAGAGACACACCTCTTCCAACAAGGACACACTTACTCCAATAAGACCACACCTCCTTATCCTTTCCAAACAGTTCACCAGCCAGGAGGAAGTAAGCCAACATGCCTATGGGGGCCATTCTTATTAAGCCATCACAGTCAGTAAGCAATAGCCTCGGGTTTCTCCACACATTTATTAAGCTTCTTAACTTATTTGTCTAGAACAAATACAGCTACCATCATAATTTCCCCTATCAGCCTGCGCTCACTACACTATTTCCCCCTTTCTTTGGCAGTAGGAGGAAGTCTTAGGTCACACAGTTTCATGGCCACATTCCATCGTTTTCATCATGACATGACATTGATATTAAGAGAGAGATGAAAATATACCAGTCGAGACAAATTTAAAGAGCTACAGACAAGGTTCAGTAGTTAAGAGGTCTTTGCTGCTATTCCCTAGGACCTGGATTTTGTTTTCAGAACACGTGATATGGCTCAAAACTTCATGTAACTTCAAGTCTGGGGGATCTGATGCTCTTTTCTTGCCTCTGTGGGCACCCATAGTTGCATGTGTTCCTCCCACACTAGTTTTTTAATTAAAATAAATGAACACAAATAAATAAATAGAAGTAAAAGAACAACAGCCTATGATGGACGACACACACATAAGTAAGTGACTATAATCTCAAAACAACTTGGACCTCACTTTTGACAAAGACATACAATGTATACAGTAGGTAGTGCTATTTTTACAAATTACATAAGAATTTTGAAAGTGTAGAGTACTTGGTGTTGATGGTACGTCATAGACCATTGGGACACCCAATCTAGAAAATATCTTGGTGATAGTTATCTAAGTTGGTTGAGACCTGTCTCTTCTACTGTGCCCTACCCTCTTCTGCAAATGGTCTCCTGGCCCATAGTCCTCTGTGAGGAGACCAGCACTTATCATGTCCCGTGGCCTGGCAAGACAGATTCTGTTCCACTATGTATTTCCAAGTAAGAGTAGAGGTAGATAGAAAGTTTAGAGGTTACAACAGACATGTCTGTCTCCACTGATCCCCCGGTGGACCCAGTGAAACAACAATGGGTGTGTAGAGAGGCAGCCTTCTGTGAGGCATTTCACAGGCATCGGAACTGCTAGCAATGACAAATTCAACATGGTCCTACCCATTGAGTTTTATGGGCTGAGGAAATTAATTACTACAGATTTTTAATAGATATATTTTGCTTTCAGAGAATGAGGTCCATCCTAACAATTTCTTAACCATGTTTCTTGTGTATTATCTACCTGACACATATTTAAACATGCACTTTCAAAAAAATAATTCTAAATGAATAAAATTTCTATATAAACAAAAATTAGGACTTCTGATCCAAAATTGAACATATCCCATCATGGCTGCTCCCCCATCCTTAATTAATCATGTGTAATTTTGTAGACCTTTGGACTTTCCAACTACTTCCCATGTTTTTTTGTACTTTGTTACAATAGGATAATGTATTTCGACATTATTCCTTGTGGTCATTAAATATTTAAAATATCAGGTATCTGGTTCTTACCTGTTCAAAATGAACCCAGCTGTTCACCTGCTGAAAAGGTGCCAGGTTTCTTCTTTCATAGATTTAACTTAGAAGAATAAATTTGAAACAATCCTGTAGGGACTGTTGGTCACAGATGGCTGAGTGGTAATAAATTCTCAGGTGGAGATGGAACCCTTCTGGCTTGCAACACCTGAACTGATTTTTAATAATTTAAAATACTCTACCTGCACCACACAATTAAAGAAAAGGTATTTCTTATTTTTATTTAAGATAAACAATTAGTTTATGATACTTTAATATTTTAGGAAATAGTCAATATGGAGCTCCGGCTGGCCTTGAACTTGTCACCCTCGTGCTTCATTTCCACAGCTCTGGAATTACAGGTGTGATCACTAAGATGGTCTTTTGATACTCATATTGCTTTTACTTTATACCTTAGCATGTCTTCCAGGAATTCACCCTTTCCCCCTAAATTATGACAGGTCTGAGTATCATCCATCTTTAAAACAGTTCTGATGGAGCATTAATCCATCAGATTAATGCTGGTGTGAGTGATTCATAAAGGGAGCATATAAAAGATGGTGCCAGGGCATATAGAATATAGACATTGCTAGTGGAAAGGAGAGAAGGGAGGGAAAGAGAGAAAAGGAGGAGGAGGAGGAGGAAGGGGAAGGGGAAGGGGAAGGGGAAGGGGAAGGGGAAGAAGAAGAAGAAGAAGAAGAAGAAGAAGAAGAAGAAGAAGAAGAAGAAGAAGAAGAAGAAGAAGAAGAGGAAGAGGAGGAGGAAGGGGAAGGGGAAGGAGAAGGGGGGGAAGAAGAAGAAGAAGAAGAAGAAGAAGAAGAAGGAGAAGGAGAAGGAGAAGGAGAAGGAGAAGGAGAAGGAGAAGGAGAAGAAGAAGAAGAAGAAGAAGAAGAAGAAGAAGAAGAAGAAGAAGAAGAAGAAGAAGAAGAAGAAGAAGAAGAAGAAGAAGAAGAAGAAGAAGAAATATCGTCATTCCAGAGCTAATGGGAAAAGTAGAAATGCTGTGTTGGGAACAGAATGGAGAAAACATGCTTTGAAAACTGTCATCATCTATGAAAGAGTGTGACATTCTTGAAGCAACCCAATGTCACTCTTCTGCCTTCCACTGGGCAGGAACCAACTTCATGGGAAGCAGGAGATATCCTGTCCTATGGTCCTTTTTCTTTACCCCACCCCCACCCCAAGACAAAACACAGACTGTCAAGTAATCTGGAAGGGAATTGAGGAGGCTGGTCATGTTAAGGAAGGTACTTTATGAGATGTTCATGCAGCTGAAACAGAGCCTTAGGTCAACAAACAAATGCCCACTGTAACTGGACTTTTATTTTTAACTGAAAGAAAAGCAAAACTAGTTTTCAGGACATACATGCAATGGCAAGATATGGAAGACCCATGGGAGCTTTTAACTATACACTATTAGCTCAATTGACGCTGAATTGGGTACCCTAGATTGCACTGTATTTGACCCCATGTCTGCCTTCATATGAGAGTCTAGAATCCCATTCACATTAATGGAATCTTTCATCTCATAAGGGAGTGCATTTCTCAATGCACTAAAATCTTCTTGCATTAGTCTTTCTCTTTCTTTCTTTTTAATAATGTGGAAGGACTGCTCCAACTGAGTTTATTGTGGCCTGTCTGCAATGTGCATGTTTTTCAAAAGCTGTATCATCTTAAGCCTACCACCTTCAATTTAAATTTGAGTAAATCGTGTTTTTAGTTCTATGGAAATTCTCTTTATCACCTATATTTGACTTAAATAGATAACAAATTTTCACATGTCTGGCTAAAGAAAATATTGATGTCTAAATAAATTTGAGAATAGAAGATTTTATATACATTGATTTTTATCACACCACAGATATGAAGTATACTTTTGACTCCTAAAATTGGCACACTAGCATAGCATATGGGTGTCATAAAAAAAGTGTGGATAGAATAGGAAGTGTTGCTTTGTTTTCTGACAAAGACACAATGCTCATCAAACAGGATAGTCTAGTCAGTGGAAGGGCTCTTGACTGAAACTAATAGCTTACAAATCAGTTGACCTGGAGCTGGAGAGGTGGCTCAACAATTAAGAACACTGGCTGCCCTTTCAGGGGACCAGGGTTCTCTAGCTCCAGCATCCAAAATCCTGGTTGGGGTCCTGAGCAGCCTGCTAGCCTGAGTGTGCTAGGCTCACATACAGTGCACGTGTATGTAGGCAACACCCTCATGCACATAGATGAATTTTCAAAAGGAAGTAGACCATGCACAAAAATGACAGAGCTCAATGATTACATCACCCCAAGCAACATTCACATCTTTGCATAATATAGGATATTAAACTTGAAAATGTGGAGTTACATGAGGAATAATTGTGTGGCCAGCTAACGTGTTTTATATGAATAAATGAATAGCTTTCAGTGAAAAGGCATATTGTCATTTCAGTAGTTTGTGTCACAGTTGGGTTAAGTTTTGTCACAGGTGGGACTACAGTGAGAATTTTGTTGTCTTCAAAAAAACCAAGTTATATGATTATGTTTTTGTTTTAATCCCAAGTGTGAGCTATGGGGCTGCTTCAGATTGTCCACAGCCACCAACTGCAATTTGTCTCATGCTCTAGTATGGGTGTGATCTTTTTTCCACACCTAGGTAGTTTACACTTGGAATTCTGGGAACTCTTGAGAGGGTATAAATGTTAGAACTGAAGAGGGCATGGGGAAACTGTTGTTTCCCCTGCTGCTACCCTCCCCTCCCCACTGTTGCTGGTCTCTGTTGCTGTTGGTACCTGTTGGTGGCAGTCCCGGCTGCCGTGCTGGTACTGGTCATAGTGGTCTCTGTTGCTGGTCTCTGCTGTTGAATTTGTGGCTTTTGCTATTGCTAGATTGCTGATTTCTGGTTGGGAGATCTAACAACTTCCCCAGTGAGCAAGAGGACTCTGATCAGCAATAGTAGTCTAAAGTGTTCTACACCTCTTTCTTCCTCTAACCTTCTTTATTGCCTGCCTAGTGTTAGGGTGTTGGAAGGGTTTTGGGTAGAGAAAGGTGGAATGTATAAGAGCCTAATAAAGTAACCAAAAAAATAAGCCTATATACACCCTACTAGATTCCACTAAAATACAAAACAACACAAAAGAAAACCAACCAAAAAAGAGTAATAATAACAACTAAACCAAACCAAACCAAACCAAACCTCTCATCGACATCCATAGACTTAGAACATCAACTTATACATAGTCAAAAAGTTAACAGACTAAATGTTTTAACTAAGTAGCTATGAAAACTAATTTAAAATGAAAAGATGAGACTTTTTAAAAGAGAGTAAGAACGAAGGGAGCATACAAACTGGTTGTGTTTCAGGGAGTAAACCATATCCCAACGAAACATTTCTGAGAAGAGAGGGTTAAAAACAGCATCCACAATTTCCCACTTACTCAGAGGTAATGGTCAAAAGCATGGGCTCTGGAACCCGAATCTCCTACATTGGGTTGAAGTGGAAATTTCTGTTTTCTTTGGAGACTCAGTTGTGTCATGTGATGTTTTTCTGGAAACCGCCTTATGAGAGGATGTTTTTGCTGAAGCAGACACTTGGGAGGATGTTTTCCTGCGAGCAGACATGTGATGTTTTTCTAGAAGCAGCCTGGACAATGGGCAAGTGATGTTTTTCTAGGGCAGGTAGGTGCTTGAGAGAGCATGTGATGTTTGGAAAGTGTATAAATATAACCCAACAGACAGTGGGTGGTGCTGTGTGGTACTGGTTCGCCTTGCCACTCTTTGCTGGTCTTCACTGGTCATGACTCTGTAGAGAGAAAACAGAGAACTTCTGGCGGTGCTCCAGGGGCTTCTTGCTGCTTCCACTGACCTGGGCCATTGGTGAAGCCTTGTAGTTTCTTCTGGATCTATCTGCCCTTGCTGATTAGTGAATGGTGTTTGTGAGTGGATCGAGCTGCTGCTGCTGCTGACTCACGTGAACTGAGCTGCTGACTTCCTGACAGATTTGCTCCAAAGAACTAGTTCTAAATAGATCCACATCCTCCTTTGCCCTATTAACCTTTCCTTTCCACTGCTTCTGGTGGGTGGTAGGCTAGAAGGGAGGTTAAAGCTTTTATATACCCTTATTAAAAGTAGGTTTGGAAAAATGTAAGCCTACATTGTGCAGTTAATTTTCTCCTTCCACCATGCGAGTTCCAGGGATCATAGTCAGGCCATCAAGCTTTCTGGAAATTTACAAGTAACTTTAAGGGCAAATTAGAGCTTTCAAACTCTGTATATTCTTTGAATAGCATGTTATAATGCTCCATTAGCTATTTTTAAAAAAAGATTTATTTATATATATATATATGTATATATATATATGTATATATATATATATATATATATATATATATATATATGTACACTGTAGCTGTCTTCAGACACACCAGAAGAGGGCATCATATCCCAATACAGATGGTTGTGAGCCACCATGTAGTTGCTGAGAATTGAACTCGGGATCTCTGAAAGAGCAATCAGTGCTCTTAACCGCTGAGCCATCTCTCCAGCTGTACGTTAGCTATTTTTCATTTTTAATTGAATACCACTTTATTCACCAACTTACGTGACTATGTACCTTATACACTGTCAATATATTTTGGTTTAACACCAAAATATATTCAGCATTTCACCTAAATCAGAATGATTAATGAATATATTTGTCCAATAACTATTTGTTTTACCTCTAGACAATATTTGGCATTGTGATAACTAGGGGAAAGAAGCATACTAACAGAGACATTGCAGCAGGTACAGTGAAGCTTTAGTTCAGGCAAAAGATTGATCCTCCAACACAGACTCCATGGTAATAGAGTTGGTTCTGAATGCTATAAACAGTCAGTCTGTAGCACAAACCAAGCTCTAAGGCTGTAAGCCTTCTGTCTAGACTGCTAATCACGCCTGTCTTATTCTTAGAGAGTCCTGTAAAATGATAAAACTCTGGGTCAGTATCTATGAATTGTGCATAAAGGAAAATAAAAAATACCAGGTACATGAGAGCTGTGTTATTTAAAATGTGTGGGCAGTGTAAGATTCTAAACATTCTCCTTCTCTGTTCCTACTGAAATGCCTGGATCTCACCATGTTCTTGGTAGGCTTGGTGATGGAGCAGGACTTGAAGATGAAGCATATCTAGATTGCTACATCACTTCTACCCACTTCTCTCATGATCCCTTCTAAGTCAATTTACTGCAGACAGTCTCTGTGAATGGAAATAAGATTTGATTGTTTGTTTTCACTTAAATGATCTGCCTGCTCACACGGATAAATGGCGCTCTCTTGGCTGTACCATATTCTGTAAGCATCCCCTTGTCATCTCTCATGTGCCAGGCCTTCACGGATCTTAGATATTATTTAGTGGGTGGGTTTCAGAGACTGCAGGACTGTTTTCAAAAACAATTGTTGAGAATAAGATATCATCTTTCTATATTTCGTTATTTGTTTTTTGTCTTATTAGGCGGGCAGTGGCAGTGCAGTGCAGGCGCTCGCGTGCCATGGCATTTGTGCGGAGGTCAGATAACAACCTTTGGGAGTTGGCTCTCCCTTCCCATTTGGTTGAGCCAGGGTCTTTCTAGTTTTTCTGCCATACTGTGTACTACTGGACTGGCCGTCCAGCTCCCAGGACTTCTGTCTCCATCTCCCATCTCCCTGCAGCAGTCTGTGGACTACACACATCTGTCATGGTGACAGACTTTTTTCTGTAGGTCCCAAAGATCACACTCTGCTCACTTGTGTGGTAATCGACTCCACTTGGCCATCTCTCCATCCCCTCAGAGCACTCTGGGCGGGCTTTTCCAGGTCCCTAGGATCTACCATTGGTGAGCATCTCAGACAAGTGTCAGAGTTTGACATACTGTCAAGGTAGACTGGACTTTCTAGCAGGGTCTGCCTGTCCCAGGCTGACCCTCAGCCCTGATACAAACGTTCCCCAAAGCAATTCCTTTCTCCCCAGGAAGATGATCTACCCTCCCTTTTGTTAAACTCCTTCTCCCCAGTGTGCCTGTACTCACTCTTTCTCCCATGGTCCAGCTGGGTTATTCAGTTTTACAGAGTCTTTGTTCTTTCCAAGGGAGACGTGTGCTTAAAATAGAGGAGGAGGGGGAAGAGGAGGAGGAAGAGGATGAGGACGAGGACAGATGGGAGCAAAGATGAGTGAGAAAATTTGCAGGACAAATTTCTATCATTCAAGAAGTCCAGGGCCCCTGTGAAAACCATGTTTCAGAATCCCGGCCGGGAGGGGGGTGGTCCTGAACACTGAGGGAAGGTGAGGGCTTGCATTGATGAGAAGCTCTTTAGGGATACTTAACTGTGTCCCTTCTCTATTGAGTAACCTGCACAGAAAGCCTGTGTCCAGTGCCTGGACCGCGGTCCTGTGAACTGATAGCAATCTCTGCCAACCCGGAGATGAAGGTCAAAGGAGTAGATATCTCCTCAGAACAGAGGAAGAGGAAAGGGAATTTGACAACGTGGAAAATTGACACTATTTTTGGCTTAGTTTCAGATTTTGCTGTGATCTGAACATGTCTCTCTGAAGTTCAATGATTCCCAAACTCTACTATTGGGGCTATTAGGAGGCGGGCCCTGGGAAGTGATTACCTCATGCCATCATGCCGACTCTGTGGCATCGGTGGGATAAACAGACCTTTCGACCATGCAGAAGGGAGCACACTGGCTCCCAGTGTGAACACAGTTGTTGGTTTGTTCTTTCATGTGAGTCTGTATTTGAAGACAGAAAGGGACATTTTCCGTCAAACACCGAATCTGATGTTGCTTCCGGATGGGCAAGAAACAAAATTCTATTGTTTATAAATTACCCAGTCTGTTCTCTTACCAGGGCAAAACAAAAGTGGAGGAGGGGAGGTAGCCTAGATGAAAACTCCAATTGCTGTTTCCTGATTTAGAACCTGGAAAGCAGGCGCTGTTCTGATCTCTAAAAGCCGATGCAGCGCTCTTACAGCACCAACATGAAAGGAATGACAAGCGTCCGTTTTTTTTAATCATAATTGTTTGCCATCCATGTGGTGATTTCTTTACAATGTTGAATCCCTGGCACTAACATAGGTAATATGTTTCCCTGTACTGTTGCTCCCGGATCTGGGCTTTTAGGGCTGATATAGCTACCGTTGTTTCTGTGGCTAAATATCTAAGAATAAAATTGTTGAAATGAAGCAAGTGGCTTTAATTTTACATGAAATTTCTGACTTGCATTTCCCTAACACTGCACGAGTGTTTGCTTTGAATTTTCAGCAAGCATATGTATGGATCCATGTGCATGTTCGGGAGTTTGGTGCCACAATTATGGAGGAGAGAGGACAACTTTGGTTGTCATTCCTCAGAAGCTAATTACCCCTGCTCATACTGGCTCTCTTCATGCCCCCTGCCTAGGATAGAGTCTCTCACTGGCCTGAACCTTACCAACTAGGCTAAGCTACTTGGTCTTAGGGTTCCAAGGATCCGCCTATCTCTGACTCCTCAGCCCTGGGATTCCAGATACACAGTGCTATGAACTTCATATTTCCAGGCAAGCAATCACTTTGCCGATTGAACTATCCTCCTGCTCATGAAAACTGTGGTTTTCTTTTCTTTTCTTTTCTTTTCTTTTCTTTTCTTTTCTTTTCTTTCCTTTCCTTTCCTTTTCTTTTCTTAAAGCCATAGGGTGTTGGTGGTTCAACTTTGGTTGTTATTATGAATTCATCAATTTTTTTGTTCCTTTTTAATCTAAAGAGATCACATTTTTTTCTAGTTGATTTATTGGAACACCTTAGTAATTCTTAGTTATTATTTTTTTCAGGTATATGACCTAAGAATGTTTTCCACAAAAGGAGTCACTACTCAGTTTTTAAATGCATGGTTTCATAGGATTTTAGTTTCTTAGTACCTTTTGACGAATAGGTATTTTAAAGTTTAGCTGAACTGAAGTTATTTTTCTCATTAAAACTTAATGTTTTAAAAATCTTCCCTGTTATTGCCTTCGAATATATTGTTTTATAAATATAAATATATATTATATAAACATATAGAGTATAAAATAGGACTTTATAGCTTCAGATTTTATTTCTATGATTCATCTCAAATTAATTTTTATATGGAGTGACAACTGTCCCGTTCTTGGCAGCTTTGGAAATAATATGGGATCTTGTGTGATATCAATTGATCCTCTTTACATGGGCACGTGTAGCCACTTTTCTCCTTAGATATTGTTGCATTGGATGTGTTCAATGTCTTGCTTCTGCAAAAGAAGGAAACAGTTAAGGTGGGGAGATGGGAGCCAACACTTTAAACCCCCTGGAAATCAGTAGACAGACAAGCGGCTTACGACATAACGACATAACCACAGAGGCTGCCTGTTTTGTCCTCAGTAGCAGTAATTGATGTCCCAATCACAGGTCCCCTGTATTTGTGGACAGCATTGTGTTTGTGGCCACAAGCTGTATACAGGTTTCTCTAGGAATGCAAGCAGAGGAAACTTTCCTGGTCCTAGGGTCGGGGTAGTTGTTATTGAGCCAAGAGCTGACATGACAAAACTAACCACAGCTTGCTGTCCAAGACGTTTTCCAAAAGCTACCTCTTTCAGTGCATTCTGGAGATTCAAAATAGTTTCATCAACGAGACCAGCCTCTGCAATCGCTGTCTAATAGAGGAGGCAGCTTCAAGTGCCTCTCGCTCTTCAATCTTCTCAGAATCCTGTCTTAATTTTAATGGGAATTCTTTTTTGTTTGTAATAGAGTTCTAGATTGAAAGAATGTGAGCTGTGGCCCATGGAATAAATCTGGCTTGTTTGGTCTAAATCCCTAAGAATGTTTTCATCTATTTATTTACTTATTTATTTATAACATTTTCAAGTATAAAAGTTAAAACAATTTTGTATAGCAATAACTATTATAAGTACTTTATAATAATAATTTTTTAATTCTTATGATAAAGTTAAAAGACCGGTACTGTTGTTCATATAAAAAATAGAAAACAGGGAAAACTCATAGACTTCGGTATTGATTTGTTATGTTCTTTTTTAAGTCAAGAAAATACCTTTCCATGCTAAATGGGTAAAAACTCATATAACTGAAAATAATACATTAAATTATAGTCTCCCTGTATTCCTGGGGAAAATCCTCTTTGGTTTTGGTGTTTTAATTTGTCCTTTTGCATTTACATATTTCCAATAAGTTTTCAAAAAGTGGCCAATTCTTTTGAAAATCTGTCTTGGTCTCTCTCTCTCTCTCTCTCTCTCTCTCTCTCTCTCTCTCTCTCTCTGTGTGTGTATGTGTGTGTGTGCGTGTGTGCAAACCTGTGTGTGTTTTGTGCTTCCATATGCATTTGTGCATGTGGATATCAGAAGAAAATTTGAAGGAATCAGTTCTCTCATTCTACTACTTGAGTCTTGGTGATCAAACAGCATCTGGTTTGGTGGCAAGCACCTTAACCCTTAAACCACCTCACTGTCTCTCTGTACATCTGTTGTTTAGATGCAGCTACTATTCAAGACGGACTTCTTTCCTTTTGTTAGTAGTTAGGTTTTCCCTTGAATATGATAGCATATTTCTTAGACAGCTAAGCTTAATAACAACAAGTAAAACCCACAAAGGAAAGACCCTGGTCATAGAAAACTGGTAACTTGTCCACAGAACAACTACCATGTTCCGGTGCCAGATACTTGTTCCTCATTCCCCATGGGTTGAGTAGCATAGAGACTACTTGAATGAAGCATGTCTCATGTAGAAGTACTCGTCAAGCCTACTGAACTGAATTTGATCCCTGCATCTCATGGGAAGATGGAAAGAAAGAACAGACTCCATACAGTTGTCCTCTGACCTCTATACATAGACCATTGGTATGTGTGAACTCGAATGTGCATGCAGAAACACACACACACACACACACACACACACACACACACACACACACACACCCTCTCTCCCCCACCACCACACATGAAAAGAAATATTAAAGGATCCAAAAGATACATAGCCATTAGGCACATCAGCTCTGGGGATTCTTCAGATGGCCTTTATTGCTTAAGATAGAATTTTCAATGCCAACTAATAAAACGCTAAGCATGTGACTGCATCATTAGGGGATATAGTCTCTATATAGGACACAATTCTGCTACTAGTATTTCTTGAGCCAGAGTCTCTGTAGTCTACAAGTTTAAACCTGATCGTAATATAATATATGCCTCCTGGAGATGGAGAACATGTTCCTATTTACACTGGATCATGATTACCAGTGTCACATTTTTTAAAGTAAAATGTTTTAATTTTCTCTCATTGGAACACAGCAAGCTTTATTTTTAGGACCGAAGATTTAATTCCAACAGGATATGTTTAGAACATTCCTGTACCAGCTTTCTGGAAACGCCGGGTTTCATCTTATTATGAGAAGTGTAAACAGGTTACAGCTCAGAAGCAGGTGCTGTAAGACTCAGCTCTCTGGACTTCACAGGGCTGTCTCCCAGCTGTGCACAGCGGAACGCTCACACGTGACTTCCAACCGCAGTGAGCTAGGGTCCCTCGCCCCTCCATCCACTTTCCGTCTCTGTGAACGGACACTGTGCCGCGCAGGCTGCACGCATATGGAAAAGGAAAAGCATCCCCTTCCCAATTTTTTGTCAACACATTTCTACGGGAAGCCATATGTCCAACTAAAAAAAAAAAAAAAAAAAAGAGCAGATTTTCCATGCAAAAATTTGTATGGATACAATACGAAATGTGATTCAGTGTGAGCATATTTGTGTGTGTGTGTGTGTGTGTGTGTGTGTGTCTCTGTGTGTATTATTTTAATTAACTTGAATATTTCTTATTTACATTTCGATTGTTATTCCCTTTCCCGGTATCCGGGCAAACATCCCCCTCCCCCCTCCCCTTCCTTATGGGTGTTCCCCTCCCAACCCTCCCCCCATTGCCGCCCTCCCCCCAACAGTCTAGTTCACTGGGGGTTCAGTCTTAGCAGGACCCAGGGCTTCCCCTTCCACTGGTGCTCTTACTAGGATATTCATTGCTACCTATGGGGTCAGAGTCCAGGGTCAGTCCATGTATAGTCTTTAGGTAGTGGCTTAGTCCCTGGAAGCTCTGGTTGCTTGACATTGTTGTACATATGGGGTCTCGAGCCCCTTCAAGCTCTTTCAGTTCTTTCTCTGATTCCTTCAACGGGGGTCCTGTTCTCAGTTCAGTGGTTTGCTGCTGGCATTCGCCTATGTATTTGCTATATTCTGGCTGTGTCTCTCAGGAGAGATCTACATCCGGTTCCTGTCGGCCTGTACTTCTTTGCTTCATCCATCTTGTCTAATTGGATGGCTGTATATGCATGGGCCACATGTGGGGCAGGCTCTGAATGGGTGTTCCTTCTGTGTCTGTTTTAATCTTTGCCTCTCTATTCCCTGCCAAGGGTATTCTTGTTCCCCTTTTAAAGAAGGAGTGAAGCATTCACATTTTGATCATCCGTCTTGAGTTTCGTTTGTTCTAGGGATCTAGGGTAATTCAAGCATTTGGGCTAATAGCCACTTATCAATGAGTGCATACCATGTGTGTTTTTCTGTGATTGGGTTACCTCACTCAGGATGATATTTTCCAGTTCTATCCATTTGCCTATGAATTTCATAAAGTCATTGTTTTTGATAGCTGAGTAATATTCCAATGTGTAGATGTACCACATTTTCTGTATCCATTCCTCTGTTGAAGGGCATCTGGGTTCTTTCCAGCTTCTGGCTATTATAAATAAGGCTGCTATGAACATAGTGGAGCATGTGTCTTTGTTATATGTTGGGGCACCTTTTTTTAAAATTAACATTTTATGAAGCACCTATTATGCACCACACATGGGATCGAGGCTGTGAGAAGACATTTGCAAATACAACAAACAAGATCCTATTCTGGGGTTGAGAGATGGGAAAGCAATCAAAGCATACCAAAAGAATCAATTCAAATCTTTTCAGTTAGTGAAAACTGCCTTGGAGAAAATAAAACAACACGTACTCAAGAATGGAATTTTTTTAGGGGCCTGGGAGAACGTGAGGTAGTTGGAATCAAGACCCAGTGACTTAAAACATCTCATTAGTATACAGAATTTTAAAGAGATTTTTGATCTTGTAGCCATATGATTCTAGGCTGAGTCAAAGTCAGTGATTCGGGGACAAGTGATTGGGTTCCCAGAGAAGATTTGTTTGGAAATCCAGCAAACCGAAGACCACTGAGAGTGTTATTAGACTGTCTGCCCTAGGTGTTGTAGACACAAAGGCTGTGTAAGGATTTGAAAGGAAATGTAATCCTTTGATTGGGTATAAAGAGTAGGAACTTCGTCAGATTTCAGAGACCTGGGCTCCTTTTAGTTTCAGTTTACTGAGATGTTCTGTGCTTTGTGAATCTAGATACATACTGATATGGAATCGCTGATTGAGGATAGTTAACTTTTAACTGAAAGGATAGAAAAAGTCTTCCTTTCCAGAGAACTGTAAGATAGCACACTGCTTCTTTCCCTTGGTGGCCTGGGAGACTTAGCGAACCGCATATTTCTGTTATTAGGTAGAGAGAGAGAGAAAGAGAGATGTTTGCTACACAGCCTTTTTAAACCTGTTAGGTGACTTCAGTCAGAGATGTCTTCTGTGGAAAAGCTAGGGAGAATCTGCCAACATATTGCCTAGTTGTGTGGCTTCCAAGATTATTTTAAAAGTCTGTCAGAAGCATGCTAAATGACAGTTACCTTATTAAGTGCTAGCTAACGGCCAATTTATAGTTAAATTTCTCTCGCTTTTTTCACCTCATGTCCTATACACGTAGTTGGCTATCACGAGCATTATTGAACCCAGGGTCAGACAGTTTCTCTGATTCCCATCTCTCATTTGATCTAAAGCCATTTCCAACACAAAGACTTAGGTAATGGTTTTGAGGAATATTCAAACTTCCTTGGGTATTATCTAGTTTGCAAATACAACAAATGGGGTGTTATTTAGCATTTTCTGTTCCCTGGAATTTGGTTCTAAAATCTTGATGATGCTAAGTAAATACTGTGGTAGACTTCTTGGAAAGTGATGTGGGTATCACACCGCATAACATCAGGAATGTCCCATTTGTCCTATGATCACTGAGAAGCAGGAAAACATGGGCTGCAGTGTTCCAAATGGCCCTCTTCCCTCACTGTTCATTAACGTTTCCTTTTACAAGCAGAGGATGATTCATGTGTTTTCCTTTGGCATCGTGTACCCAGTTCCCAATCAGCCACTCATGTCATGGCCCTAAAACCAATTTGTAAGTGTTGCCTGAATATATAATTTCATTAGATATTACAGAATAATGATTCCTCTCTAATTAATTTTTCCTGTCATTAGGATTAGTTGGTAGCATTCCATCATGAACTGGCATCACTTAGTTACTGTGAAAGGCAGTTCCCACGGAAAGACAGAGACAGGTGAATTTAGTTTCCCCTCTGGTCTCCATGGAAATCGGTTGGTAATCCAGCCTCAAAGACGCGGCTGATGGTATTTCACTTTTTAAAATTATTACCATGGATCTATGGATTTTTAACTGATAATGTATTTTGCTAAAGATTCATTATATTATTCTCAAATAGCACAATTTTTCCAATAGAAAAACCTTCACGGGGCTGGGGATTTAGCTCAGTGGTAGAGCGCTTACCTAGGAAGCGCAAGGCCCTGGGTTCGGTCCCCAGCTCCGAAAAAAGAACCAAAAAAAAAAAAACCTTCACTAAAGCCCTTTCAACAAAGTAGCAGGATCTAAAATTAGCAAAGCCTGCGGTCCTTCTATATATCAGTAAAAACCATGTCGAGGAAGAAGGCATCAGAACAATACCATTCAAAATTACCTTAAAAATACCTTGAAATAAACGTACACAAGGAAGCAAGTGGCTTTATAAGGAAAATGTTAAAACTCTCAAGAGAGCAATTAAATTAAAAGAGTGGCGGATGGAAGGACCTCTCGTGGTCTTGGATTGGTAGAATCCATTTTGTGAGAATGGTCCTATTACTAAGGGCAGTCTGGAGGTTTCATGCAATGCCCATCAGAGTTCTAATATTATTCTTCGAAGACAAAGAAACAATCTTTAAAATTAGTTAGAAGCACATACAGTCTTAGCCAACCCTGACTGAACGAAAAGAGTAATCCTAGAGTTATCACTGTACCTAATCTCGAGTCACACGACAAGGCCACAGCAATAGAAACAGCTCGGCACACTCACTCAATGAACAGGAACAGAAAACCGAGACGTAAACCTAAGAAACTTTAGCTCCTGGGGGTTTCACAAAGATACTCAAAATATTCACCAGGGAAACAGAAGGTTCTTTAATAGATGGTCCTGGTAGAATTGGAAATCCAGGAAGAGTTGAGGGTAGATGTGATCAAGATACATTTCACACAGGTATGTTCTCAATGAATGGGAAGAAACACATACAACACACATACAACACACACACACACACACAGACACACACACCATAACACACCACAACACACCACACCACACACACAGACACACAGACACACACTCACACACACACACACAGACACACCACACACACAGACACAAACACAGACACAGACACAGACACAGACACAGACACACACTCACACACACACACAACACACCACACACACAGACACAGACACAGACACAGACACAGACACAGGCACAGACACACACACACACACACACACACACACACACACACACACACACACACACACACACGTCCCTTTGGAATATTCAAATGTTGATGAAGGAAACCACATCTTTATTTCTCACCTTGCACAAACCCCATCTCCAAGAGGAGGAAAAGCCTTAATGTACGACTTGAAAGTTTGAAAATTCTAGATGAAAAGAAGTGAAAACATGTCAGGGACACAGGCCTGCAGGTAAAGCATTTCTGAATTGGACTCCAGTAGCTTGAGAAATAAGGCTACTTGACAAATGAGACTTTGTGTGCAAAAAAATTATCTTTAATATAAATGTAAACAGTGAATTAGTTTGGAGGCTGTGTTTCTTTACCTTACGCTAGGCCTTAGTAAGGACACAGAGAGAGCAAGATGTACTGAAAATTGCACCTCAAAAGCTGAGCAGTTAAATGATCTGTCCCAACCTCCTATGCTATTCTGGTTACCTCCCAGACCCATCTCATGATATTTTCATTATTATTGATCTGGCTCTTTGGGCTTCAGGGATGTTTTGGTGATCTGACTGTGGACCCTTTCCTCATGGCTTCAGTTCCTCCATCATTTTGGTTGATCTGCTCATCCTCTCTCCCTCTCTCCCTATCTGTCCCTTTGTCCCCCTCTCCCTATCTGTCCCTCTCCTCCTCCTCCTCCCCCCTCCTCCTCCTCTTCCTCCCCCTCCTCCTCCTCCTCCTTCTTTTTTTTTTGGAGCTGGGGACTGAACCCAGGGCCTTGTGCTTGCTAGGCAAGCTCTCTACCACTGAGCTAAATCCCCAACCCCCTTCTTCTCCTCCTCTTCCTCCTCTTCCTCCTCTTCCTCCTCTTCCTCCTCTTCTTCCTCCTCCTCCTCTTCCTCCTCTTCCTCCTCTTCCTCCTCTTCCTCCTCCTCCCCCTCCTCCTCTTCTTCTTCCTCCTCCTCCTCCTCTTCCTCCTCCTCCTCCTCCTCCTCTTCCTCCTCCTCCTCCTCTTCTTCTTCTTCTTCTTCTTCTTCTTCTTCTTCTTCTTCTTCTTCTTCTTCTTCTTCTCTCTCTCTCTCTCTCTCTCTCTCTCTCTCTCTCTCTCTTCCCCTCTCCTCTCTCCCTCTCTCTGCCCTCTGGCCTGTAGACCTGTTCTTGTTCTCTGATTCTGCCCAGCCATTGGGTGATCAGCACTGATTGACGAAGCAGAGAATAAATGGTAAGAATTGTTTACACAAACTTGAGAAAGGAGATTCTAGGTATAAACATTATAGATGTTACTTCCAGATGGAAACAAGATATTAGGGTGGAGAAATCAGCATTTGAGTAACACCAGGGTAAACCTTACACAGTGCACAAAACCATTATGCCTCCACCTGGGACACTGAGAAGCACCTGGGGTCGCAGACATCAAACTTGGATCATCAGGCTTGGCTGCAGGCGCCTTTGCCTTCTGAGTCATCTTGTGGTCCATAACAGAATTTAATCAAACCAATCTTTCCCAGTAATATTCTTAACCTAATGAAAATAGCATATAGGAATGGATCTGACAACAGTCAATCTTGCTCTGCTCATTTGTAGCCCTCCGCCTGTTTTTATAAATAAAATTTCATTGAAGCAGAAATATCCTTTCATGTAGGATTGTCTAAGGCTACTTCTGCACAGAAGTAAAATCATGTAGCGTTGGCAGAAGCTTAATATTCTATGAAGTCTAAAATATTTAATTTGTAGCCTTTTACAGAAAGTTTGCTGACCATAAATGTTGTGGACATAGCCTCATTTATAAAGAGCTTGTCTAGCATGTGCAAGGTTTTTGATGGCGTGTGATATAGCAAAGGAAGAAGTCTGCTGGTTGTGACTATGGGGTATAGGATTTCAAGAAGCACATTGGGTTTTCACAGGTCAAGTTTGTCTTTCAAACAATGTGCCTTAGGAGCAGAAACATGTGCACATCTTATGATGCCTAGGCACATAGGTGAGTGTTGAGTAGGCATTTTATAAATATGTGATTGGTGTAGCTACTGAGAACATGTCTTCTCTTGTGGTGATCCTCCCCATCTCCCCCACCACGTGTGTGTGTGTGTGTGTGTGTGTGTGTGTGTGTGTGTGTGTGTGTGTGTGAAATATGCCAAGGATCAGCCTGGGTTTGAGAAAGGTTCTGAGAGAAGAGCTGTTTGGGAGTCTGGAAAAAAAAATGGCGTGAAGTCAAATCATAGTCCAGGCTAGTGACCCGCGCTCTCTTCAGGGTTGCTCCCTAGATAGCTCTCTGTGGATAGCCCATGACTCTGTAGTCTATTCAAGACACCTTTTCAGACTGCTCTATCTCTCTCTGTGTCTGTCTGTCTGTCTGTCTGTCTCTGTTTCTGTCTCTCTCTCTCTCTCTCTCTCTCTCTCTCTCTCTCTGTGTGTGTATGTGTGTGTGTGTGTGTGTGTGTGTGTTCTGCTCTGCTTTTGACAGCTTTTACTTGCTATTCTAAAGCAACACTGTGGCTGAGTCACCTAGCTTTCTGCTCAAGACAGCTGTCTAGTTGAGACAGCTCTCTCTGCTAGTAAAAGTTCTAAAATCTCTCTGGATAGCTCATGAGATTTCTGACCAAAATCAGAAAAGCTGCTATAAAAAAAATTTGGAATTTTTTTGACCAAGTCAGAAATCCTGTTAGAAAAAAAAATTCTAGAAATAATTCTAGAATTTCCAATTAAAATCAGAAAGCCATCTCTAAAAGAGCTGTGTTCTCTCTTCAGAAAGCCTTCTCTGCATAGGTGCTAGAAAACATTCTAAAAGATCTCTGTTCACTCTCTAAGTAATTCTTGGGATTTCTAACCAAGGTCAGAAATCCTATTAGAAATAATTCCAAAAGAGCTAAGAAAAATTCGAAAAAGAACCGTGTTTACTCTCTATGGATTTTGACTAAAATCAGAAATCTTATTTTAAAAAATTCTTCAAGAGCTGCGTTTGCTCTCCAGAGATCTCCAGACAGCTGAGTTCTCCTTAGAGAAAAATTCTAAAAATGACCGATATTGGTTTTTTTTTGCTAGTTCATCTCATGCAGAGCAAATACCCAGGTTTGTATTTACATATCAATTTAGTTATTTATTCCAGGTTCCCTCTTGACCATCCCGAGAATCACCATGCCATGACCTTGACTCTTAGGAAAAGGACACCAAGCTTAAACACAGATTATAAGATAGCTGGTTGGGACCCTGCCCTGGAATTAGCGTTCTGACCAAGACTGGACGTAATTAAATTCACTTTGTCCCAGGCTGACCTTGAATTCAGGTCAATTGCATTTGTTTCCGCCTGTCCTTGTAGCTTTCTGACCAGCTGGCTCAACGTGCAGCTGCCTCTGTTCCTTTAGCCCCGTGAAGCTCCTTTTATAATTCATATTGCATCCTCATATTTTGCAAAGTTGAGAAACTGTATACTTTTGAACTCATGTTTTCAGAGTCCTTTTCCACAGCCTCTGGAGCTGTCCTGAAGGTCCCAGCATTTACCTTTTTGCTAAGACATTAGCCACACCTTCACCTGCCAGCCTCATTGTGTCTCTGATTATCGTGGCTTCATTAACACTAACAGGGAGGACGTTACTTGATGGAGGAACATAAAAATATGTACACTACTATACACAGAAGCCTTACACACACATCAGCTATCAATACTGCTGGCCCTGTCCCAGGGGTGGGAACCTTTCATCCCATCCCTACCAGGGCCAGGCCGGACCCAGAACAAATGTACACACATATTAATGCATGGAGGCTATGTACAATGGAACAAACCCAGCAACTATTATGTACGTCGCTTGCCTGTGCCCTTCACATTGTATTGCAGAAACAACCTTACCTTTCTACGTACATGCAGTTTAGAAAGAGAATGGTCTCTTTTACTAACTCACTGAAAAAAAAAATGCAGGGTTATTTGTAACAAGAGCAGAGGAAAAAAAAAAGAAGAAAAAAAAAAAAGAAAGAGCAGAGGAAATGAGATGCCTTTTGTCTTCAGAGCGAAACTCCTGTGTTGAAATAGCCTCTGCCTTCCAAAGGGGTGGGGGGAAGACACATGAAGGTCAACATCCGTGGTTCTTGGAAGCGTTTGCTCAGTTTGATATAAAAGAGAGATTAAAACTAAAACAAGTCCATATCGGAAAGAGCAATGAAGTGTTGTCCACAATTTAATTCTATGAAGGACATCACACGGGTCCTAGGCTGAGGATTTATTAGAGGAGAACAGCTACAATCTCCTCGAAACAGTTCACTTTATCTTCTTTCTATACGTGCCCACCTAATTTATATATTGCCAGTCTCATTAACATTCAGAATAAAGGAGAGCTCCGTCGCTTCGCAACAGAATGAAACTCACAAGCAGAGAGGGTGTCTATCTACGGTAAATATTTGGCTTATATGACAAGAGATGTTTGACTTTTGGGGAAAAAAAAAGAGAACTTCACTGTTAGCTTCCGGTTTTTGAAATAGTGATATCTGTAAGGAATTAAAACATATTCAGGGATACAATTTTCTGTGACAAAGCAAATGATTTCATGTGTATTATCCATAAATAATATAACATTGTAAAACGAATACTTAAAGAAGATTTGCCATAGCTACGAATCCTTTCAAAATAGACTGCATCGTTCCGTAAGTTTAATGTGTTGATAATTTGGCAAGGAGCCTATGAACAAAATAAAACAGGAGAGGAATAAACCAGGTTTGCTTACTTTTCCCCAAAGTTAGGATTAAAAATGTGTTTCTTATGTATGTACTTTCTGACTTACTTCATATGCATTAACATTTCTTCAAAATTATATTTGGGTTCTGTAACATCCGTATGCGCTTGCTGCATATGAGTATATAGCTGGCCTTCTGTGTTGGTGACATAAACAGAAGTTTAACGAATGTGAGTTGAAAATATTTTTAATTGCTTCTGCTGTAAACTTGTGTAGATGCTTCCTTCTGTCATTAGTCTTAAACCACTCAGCACTTACCACTTGCAGTTTATTTACACCGTGTAGGTATTTTATTTGCTTTAGAATATTAATAGTGCACGCAGAGATGTGCTCAGGTTATATGAAAATACTACATTTTTTTTATCTTTATTAACTTGAGTATTTCTTATTTACATTTCGATTATTATTCCCCTTCCCGGTTTCCGGGCCAACATTCCCCCTAACCCCTCCCCCTCTCCTTCTATATGGGCTTCCCCTCCCTATCCTCCCACCCCCCATTACCACCCTCCCCCCAACAATCACTTTCACTGGGTGTTCAGTCTTGGCAGGACTAAGGGCTTCCCCTTCCACTGGTGCTCTAATATTTATTTTCCTTTTCATTTTTAGATGTGTGAGGCAGGGCGGGGTGGGGTTAGATCATATGAGTGCAGTACCCACAGAGGTCAGAAGAGGGCGCCTTATTCTCCTAGCGCTAGAGTTGGAGGCGTGAGCTTCCTGATGCTTGATTTGGGGGTTGAGTTCTGGTCCTCTGCGAGAGCAGCGTTCACTCTTAACTCACGGGTTGAGGGTGGTGATGATCCTTCTCTCCACTCCATACTACGCTCTTAGGGAACTTGAGCTTCTATGGGTTGGGTATCACAGAGCTCCTGGAGCCAATAACCCACTGGACTAGTAGACAGCTGCATATCCATACAGATACAGTGTAAACACAGACACAAGACGTGTGGGCGCATTCATTCTGGGGACTTTTAAGATGGTGAATGTGTCTATATGCAGATAGAAGTCTCAGCTTACTGCGATTTACTTGCCTTTTATACTATTGGTTTCAAAGTCTTAACTCTTGGAAACCCTAAGCAGATCATTTTTTTCCCCTCCTGTTCTGGAACTACAGCTCCTGGGATAACTTCATTTTGACGGAATCTGTCATTGATAAAAGAGAGTTCAAGCTTCTCTAAGCCAATTAAGATGTTTTTGCCCCGGGAGGTAAATAAAAGCACATGATAGAAGTAACACCGAGTGGAGAGTGGTAATCGGTAGACTAGTTCAGTACTGAACAATATTGAACACTGTAACAATAACCCCTAATAAATCATCTTGAAAGCTACATTGGCTATACTTTTTCCAAGGTCAAATAAAGTATGCCCATGAGTATCCAAAGGTTGAGTGCATTTTTTATGGTTTATTTTAGAGGCTATTGACTGTGTTTCTTCTAGAGAAGAATTTTAATTCCTTTAATATATGAAAAAAAATCATCAAAATACTCAAAACCTGCCATATCGTGTTTAAACACATTGTAAACGGAGATACAAATGGAATGAGAGGTTTATTAACATGTAAACCTACTTGGTTTTCTCTAAATAAAATTCTATATGTTGAAAATATTTTTGCCTTTTTTAACCATACAAGAGTTTTTAATGTAAAAAGGAAAGTATGGCTGTTACTGACTTTATTTTTGAAAATAAAATAAGATAGTTATGGATAAAGACAATGGTGTTATTCTGTGAAAGGTAGCAGGAAGCATTTCAGTGTTTTAGTACACATATGGGACCAGTGTATAAGCAGACAGACGACTACCTTGATCTGAACAGTCTACAGTTGGAAGCTCCCAGTTAGGCAAAGGTTTGATGAGCCGATAAAATAGCAATGTATTCCATAGAAAAGCAACCACGTTAGAGACAGCTCCTGCACCAGGTGCTTGGGACCCACATGAAGGCCAAGCTGTACACCTGCTACATATATGCTGTGGGGGAGGGATAGGTCCAGCCTGTGTATTCTATTTGAGTGGTGGTTCAGTCTCTGAGAGCACCCAAAGATTCAGGCTACTTGACTCTGTTGGTCTCCCTGTGAAATTCCTATTTCCTTTGGGACCCACAGTCCTTCCCCCAACTCTTTCATGAGAGTCCCAAGCTCCATCTAATGTTTGGCTGGGGAGGGGGTCCTCTGCAACCCTCTGAGTCAGCTGTTGGGTGGAGCCCCTGAGAGGACAGCCACACAAGTCTCCTGTCTGAAAGCATGACAGAATATTATTAATAGTGTCAGGGATTGGTGCTTGTCTATGGGATGAGTCTCTATATGGGCCAATTTGTTCTCGGCCATTCCCTCAGTCTTTATTCCATTCCCCAACCCCTACGTTTCTTGTAGACAGAAGAAATTTTGGGTTGAAAGTTTGTGAATGGGTTGGTATCTCTATTGCTTCACTGGGGTTCCTGCCTGGATACGGGAGGTACCTTCTCCAGATTCCACAGCCCCACTGCTGTGAGTCCCAGCTAAGGTCACCCCCACTGATTCTTGAGAGCCTCCTCTATCCCAGGTCTCTGGTACATCTTCAAGGTGCTTCCCCCAACCCTCATATAGATCTGCAGATTTCTGTTCATTCTCATGGCCATCTGGCCATTTCTCCAGTCTGCTCTCCCCACACCTGATCCTGAACCCCACTTCCCCATTCCTCTACTTATCCCTTCTCCCGCCCTCTTCCCTCCCTCCAGCTGCCTCCTAGGACTATTTTATTCCCATAGAGAGTGGGATTCAAGCATCCTCTTTTGTGACTTCCTTCTCGTTCAGCTTTCGGGACTGTGGAGTGCAACATGGGTAAACTTTATTTTATGGCTAACATCCATTTTTCAAGGAGTACATACTATGTATGTCTTTTTGGGTTTGGGTGACCTCATTCGGGATGATCTTCTCAAGTCCCATGCATTTGCCTATGAAATTCATGATGTCTTTGTTTTTAATAGCTGAATAGTATTCTATTGTATAGATGTACCACATTTTCTCTATCCATCCTTCAGTTGATTATTTCCAGTTTCTTCTATTTCAAAGAAAGTTGCTATGAACGTAGTTGAGAAAGTGTCCCTGTGGTATAGTGGGGCATCTTTTGGGTATATGTCCAGGGATGGTACAGCTGGGTCTTAAGGAAGAACTATTCCCAGTTTTCTGAGAAACCACCAAATCAATTTCCAAAGTGGTTGTACAGGTTTGCACACCCATTAACAATGATGGAGTCTTCTACCTGCCTGCTCCACATTCTGGCCAGCATGTGCTGTCACTTGACTTTTTTATTTTAGCCATTCTGACAGGTGTAAGTTGGAATCACAGAGACGTTTTAATTTGCATTTCTCTGATGATTAAGAACTTTGAACATTGCTTTAAGTGCTTCTTTGCCATTCGATATTTTTCTGTTGGGAATTCTCTGTTTAGCTCTGAACCCCATTTTAAATCGGATTATTGGTCTGCATATCAATCCTTTGATTTCTTCCTTTCCAATTTATATCCCCTTGATCTACTTTAGTTGTCTTATTGATCTAGCGAGAACTTCAAATATTATGTTGCAGAGATAGGGGGAGAGTGGACAGTTTTTGTTGTGTCCACTTTGTTTTGATTTTAGTGAAAATGCTTTTAAGTTTCCTTCCATTTAATTTGATGTTGGTTATTGGCTTACTATATATTGCTTTTATTGTGTTTAGTTATGTGCCTTGTATCCCTGATCTCTCAAATACTTTTAACATGAATGGGTACCAGATTTTGTCAAAGGCTTTTTCAGCATCTAGTGAAATAATAACTTGATTTCTGTCTTTCCGTTTGTTTATGTGGTGGATTACACTGACTCATTTTCATATATTGAACCATCCATCCCTGCATCCCTGGGATGAAGTCTACTTGATCAATGTGGATGATACCTTTGATGTATTCCTGGATTTGGTTTGCAAGTATTTTACTGAGAATTTTTGCACCAATGTTCATAAGAGAAATTGGTCTGAAATTCTCTTCCTTTGTTGAGTCTTTGTGTGGTTGAGGTATCAGGGTGACTGTGGCCTTCACAGAATAAGTTTGGCAGTGTTCATTCTGTTTCTGTTTTGTGGAACAGTTTGAGGAGTATTGTTGTTAGCTCTTCTTTGAAAATCTGTTAGAATACTTCTGGCCCTGGACATTTTTTTTCGGGGGGGGGGGGGCGTTGGAAACTTTTAATGACTACTTCTATTTCCTTAGGGATTATAGGGCTGTTTAAATAGTTTACCTGTTCTTGATTTAACTTTGGTAAGTAGTATTTGTCTAGAAAACCGTCCACTTCATTTAGATTATCCAATTTTATAGAGTACAGACTTTTGAATTTCCTCAGTGTCTATATTATGTCTCCTTTTTCATTTCTGTTTTTGTTTTTTTGGATACTGTCTCTCTGTCTTCTGTTTGGGTTGGGTAAGGGCTTGTTTATCTAGTTGATTTTCTCAAAGAACAAGCTCTTGGTTTTGTTGATTCTTTGTTTCTAGTTGATTGTTTTCAGCCTTGATTTTGATCACTTCCTGCCTCCTAATCCTTTTTGGTATGTTTGCTTCTTCTTTTTTTTCCCCGAAAGTTTTCAAGTATACTTTTAAAGTGCTTACACTTTCTAATTTCTTTATGAAGGCACTTAGTGCTATGAACTTTCCTCTTAGCATTGTTTTCATTGTGTCCTATACATCTGTGTATGTTGGGTCTTCACTTTCATTGAATTATAGAATTTTTAATTTCTTTTTTTAAATTTCTTCCCTGACCCAGAAATCATTGACTAGAGTTCTTCAGTTTCCATGAGTGTGTAGGCTTTCTGGTGTTTCTGTTGTTGAAGTCAAGCTTTAATCTATAGTAGTCTGATAAGATGCAAGGCGTTATTTCAATTTTCTTGTATCTGTTGAGGCTTGCTTTGTGACAGACTATATGGTCAATTTTGGAGAAGAATTGATGAGGAGCTAGGAAGAAGGCATATTCTTTTGTGTTTGGGTGAAATATTCTGTAGATGTCTGTTAGGTCCATTTGATTCATAATGTCTGTTAGTTTTATTATTTCTCTGTTTAGTTTTTGTCTGCATGACCTGTCACTTGGTGAAAGTGTGGTGATGAAATCTCCCACTATTAATGTTCAATGTGCAATTTAAACTTTAGCAATGTTTCTTTTACAAATGTGAGGTGTCCTTGTGTTTGGACATAGATGTTCAGTATTGAGATTTCATCTTGGTAGGTTTTCCTTGATGAATATCAAGTGTCCTTCCCTGTCTCTTGATTAATTTTGGTTGAAAGTCAATTGTGTTACATATTAGAATATGTACTCCAGCTTGTTTCTTGGGTCCATTTTCTTGGAAAAATTTTTCCAGCCCTCTATTCTCTTTATTTATGAAGTTTATTTCTTATATACAGCAGAAAGATGGATCCTATTTTTGCGTCCATTCTGTTGCCTGTGTCTTTTTATTGTGGAACTGAGTCCATTAATGTTGAGAGATATTAATGACCAGTGATTGTTAATTTCTGTTATTTTGATTTTGGTGGTATTAGTGTGTGTGTGTGTGTGTGTGTGTGTGTGTGTGTGTGTGTGTGTGTGTTTGTGTGGTTCACTGGCTTTTGCTGGTATGAAATTACTTATTTCTTGCATTTTCTTGGATGTAGTTATCTTCTTGGGTTGGAGTTTTCCTTCTAGTAATTTCTGTAGGGCTGGATTTGTGGATAGATATTGTTTAAATTTGTATGTGTCTTGAAATATCTTGTTTTGTTTATCTCTGGTGATTGGGAGTTTTGCTGGGTAAACTAGTCTAGATTTACAAGTTGCAAGATATCTGTCCAGGCCCTTGAAACTTTTAGAGTATCTATTGAGAAGTCAGGTGTAATCCTGAAAGTCTGCTTTTGTATGTTACCTGGCCTTTCCCCTTGCTGCTATTAATATTATTTCTTTGTTCTGTAGATTATGTGTTTTGATTATTATGTATTGGGACAATTTTCTTTTTTGGTCCAGTCTAATTTGTGTTTTATAAGTTTCTTCTATGTTCGTAGGCATCTCTTTCTTTAGATTGGAAAAGTTTTCTTCTCTGATTTTGTTGAGAATATTTTCTGGTCCTTGGAGCTGGGACTCTTTGCCTTCTTCAATTCTTATTATTCTAAGTTTAGGTAATTATACATGATGTTAATGTACAGTGCCTGCCTTGGGGCAGTTGCCTATTTCTGTGAATTGTGTTTTTGTGCTGATATTTTTCTATTTTTACAGGCTGTATTTTCTGATGACTGAAAATTAATTGTGTTCTAAGGGAACTAACCAGTCATCATTTTTACTGTAAATACAGTATATATATATTTAATTTTCATAGAGTAATTTTTCATAAATAAGTGATATGTGTATGCTTCATTGGATATATACTTGATTTTTAAAGTGTAGAAAACTCAATGTATGTTTAAATAAACCAAATGTTCTTTTTTTACTTTGTGCTTTTAGAAGTAACCTAAAAGTTAATTAGGATTTAACGATCTTCCACAGGACATAGAACAATTTCTGTACAGCTAAAATAAGATTTATATTGCATTTCACTAGAAAAGGAGCAAAGGACACAGGTGGTAAAGTTTCTTTTATGGCATTGAACTTTTAAAGAAATTAAATAAAATAAATGAAATGAAAATGAAGTTTCTTTGTTGCTCTCTCTGACCTCATTCTAAATGAGCAACTGTGAAACACCGTCCCTGCGAACCACATCCAGTCCTTTTGTGATATTTTTAAGAGTGAATGTCCTCAAGAAGTTGCTGTCCCTGTAATTAAAAGACAGATATATGACTGCAAAATTTTTTTGCATGTTTGTGTGTGTGGTGTGCATACTTGTGTATGAGTGCTCTCGTGTTTGGACATATATGTGGAGGGGCCCGAGGTCAATATCTTCCTTGATTACTCTTCTCCATGTCTAACATTGAGATAGTGATCCTCAACTGACAGCAGAAGATGCCCAGGGTGGGAACTCTCGTCTTTACCCCCTGAGCTGCTACGGGAAAACAGTTTGGCAGCCCTGCCCACCTGGTTTTCATATGTGTGTATTGGTTGCAAATTCAGCAAATTTGTAACCCACTCCTCCAGCCTCCTCATGATTAAAATTTTAAGCTGCTCAAATTGATTGCTGGTTTTTCTTCCAGGGTACAGATTTCTATAATTAAGCATATTTAGCTGATGTTCTTCCTGACATTACTTGGTTGAATGTACTGGCCGAGCCTTTACTTTGTACAAGTGAGAAATTATTTTCTTGGTCTGAGATAGAATCATAATTTTATCTCTTCAGAGGAATTGAAGGAATGTGTCTCGGTCTGCAAGATGCTTGAACTGCAGCTGAATCCTCTGTGAATGCTAGAGCAAGCTTGGCAGGTGGTCTGTGTTAGGAACCCTGAGTGTTATCTGAAGAACACAAAAGGAACCTAGAGCTTCAGGTAGGAGCTTTGAAATGATTCGTGTGGAAATACATGTATATGCAAATGTGCACATGTGAGCACTTCTGGTGGTATTCCTGTGAGACCGTCTACTTTATATCCTGATATTTCTTCACTAGTAATTAATTAATTAACTTTTGATGCTTGCAACCAAGCCCACTTCCTTGTGTATGCAAGGCAAACACTGCATCAATGATCCATGAGCTATCTTATTAACCGTCTTCATCAATCTTTTAGATGTATAAAAATAATCTAACATTAAGAAAACATTAGATTTTAATGCTAAGTGTGATTGATTTGTCAGAAATTGTATAATCCTATCTTAATTTATATCATGCTCCTACATTAAGTATTTTAACAGAGCTTCTTGTGTTTTGTTTTTGTTTTTGTTTTTGTTTTTGTTTTTGGCAATTCCATATAAACCATGAAGATACACCCTTAGCATTGTTTGTAGGTATCTAGAATGCATTTCATGTGATGTTTTAAATTCCTCTCAATTGATACTGACTCTATCTGAAAACTCCTTATCAAGAATCTACTTTTCATCTGAATTTGCCTTTAGGACAGGTCAAGTAAAGTCCTCTTCTATCAGTGGAAATTATTTAGCTCATTCCCAACACAGGTCTGAGTACCATTGCCTAATTCAATATAGACATTCCCATTCAACCTTAAGCATGTCAGGAAATATTTTTATTAAGGCCGATGAGATGACTCACACGGTAAGGGTACTTGCCACCAAACTGACAACCTGACTTCAATCCCAAGTATCCACATGCTGAAGGGGAGAAGGTACTCATGTAGATTGTCCTCTGAAGTGTATACACATGTCATACAGTAGCACCCATACACCCCAAATCCCACATAAACAAATTTAATAAAAAGCAACTTCATCAAAATAGATTATTTTCCCCTTAAAAGTTTCTCTGATTAGACCAGACATTAAACCAGTACCAAAGTCTCCAAGTGGGGCTGAAGAGATGGTGGCTCAGTGGTTAAGAGTGTGTATTGCTCTTGCAGAGCTCTGAAGTTAGTTCCCAGGACCCATGCTTGGTAGCTCACAGACTCCTTTGTGATCTGATCTCCCCTCTTCTGTCCTCTGCAGACACTGCACCTTGTTCACATACCCCACATACAGACCCACAAAAGACACAAAGGCGTGTGTGCGCACACACACACACACACACACACACACACACACACACACACACATAAGTTAAAAAAATAAAACTCTAAGAAGGCTCCAATTGTATTTGAACAGGTTGCTAGCAGATTTTAAATCCAAGCACTGATCCATGCAGTTGACTTACCAACCAAGAATGGGCTTAATATTATTGTGAGGTTGAAGATCTATGTCGAATGTATGTCTCATCTCAAAGAGACAGCATCAAGTATTGGGAATGCCCTTGATATAATCTTTGGATTTTCAGGGCTGGAATAGACTGTGGAGAAGTCAATGGACTCATTAAATCACTTCTTCATCTTTGAGGTATGCCACTTGTTATTCTGATAAAATCTGCCAGCTTCCATTTGCTCTCCCCAAGTTTATATCTGTTACTTGTATATTTTCTTTTTTATTTCCTTTTCTATGAATGTCTCTTTTTCTTCTTTATGTTTCTACTAGGTTGTCATTCTGTTTTTTCGGTTCTAGAAGTTGAACTCAGAATCTCTCATTGGCCGGGCAAGCATTCTGAGTACGTTGGCATTTTTGCTGTTTGTTTGTTCGTGTTGAGTCTTAGTGAGTTTTCCAGGTTTACCTTGAGCTCACACTTGCACAGACAGGTCTGTGATCCTCTTGCTTTGGCCCCCACATTATCTGGCCTTACAGCAGTTCCCCACCTGGTCAGGCTGGGTGGTTTTTGTACTTTCTTGATTGACAGCTAATTATATAGGAAGTTTGCTTCTCTTTGTCACCTGAGTTGTTTGTGAAAGGAGCTGATGCTCTATTTGCCATTTGAAATTTTACACAATCTATCGTTTTAATATTTTTTCCCTATGGAGTTAGGTTCTGTCTCTTTGCAAAGGTTTTTTTTTCTCTATAAAAATGTAGTATCACTTTCTTCTGTACATTGACTTTTTATCTTAATCTTTAGATATTTAATTAACATGAATTTTGATACAGACATATAGGATTCTTGCTATGTAAAAGGGTCAGATAAAGATTTGTCAGCACTATGTAAACTAAAACCTCTCCTTCTAACTGAATTGAAATGCTATTTCTATCCAGACAGCTCCAGGAAGTTACTGCCCTGTTTTGTGTCTGCAGATTCACCTATTTAGATGCTTCTTAAGCATGTAAATATGTAGTACACGTGCCCTTTGTCCAGCTTCCTTCACTTAGCACGAGACTTTTTGTTTTTTTTATTAATTTGATTTTAGCATTTTCAGACTTGTACTAGTCTTGATGTGACAGATGACCTTTCTGCCTTTGCCTTCTGAGTGCTAGGATTACAGACACCAGTCACATGATGCTACCAGAATAATCCTGTGCATGCATCCAGGTGAGAGCGTTCAGGTGATAGCGTGTATCAATACTTTGTTTCCTTTCTGTTGCTTATGGCTGTCCCATTTTCTGGATATACCACATTTAATTCATCCATTCATTGACTTATGGACATTTGAATTTTACAGATTTCACTACTCTGAGCATTTATAAGCAGCTTTTGTGTGTATAATTTTTATTTTTCCTGGGTTTATTCCCAGAAGTTGAATTACTGAGATATAAAATATTGTTATGAAAGGTGTCTTAGACAAAATCCTGGGCTGTTTGTCAAGGTGAATGCACCACTCTGAGACCCCCATCAGGAGTGTGCTGGCGTTCTGACCCTTTTATATGTTGTTCTTTTGTTCAGGACCCACTATATTTTCAGTACCTGCCATTCCCCTAGAGAGGAGCAATGTAAAGTAACAGATCTCATTATTTCACGGAAGTGTAAACTAGCAGAGACACTATGAAAACCAGGATGGAAGTCCCTTATTACCTTAAAAAATTGTTATTTTAGCCACTCAGTTGGACCCACAGTGAGAACATGGTGGGTGGGCTATTACTCAGTGGGTGTGCAGTGAGAATTTGTGGTGGGCTTTTTTGAGTTTCTTTTCAGATATATGAGTTCTAAAACCTTTCTCGATTTTGCCAGTTACATTTTTATGATTTTGATGTTCTTCCTTGAAATGCACAAGCTTTACATTTTGGTCTTATGTTTATTTTTTCCTTTGACTTTGGATCCCGTACCACGTAAAACATCACTAAATAAAAGAAACAGGATCTAAGACTTGACTTCCAATCCAATATGTCTTTCACATTTAAAACCAACAGACTGGCATACACTTTACAACTCTTTGAATCCATCTGTATTTTTGACTTGACACAGGAACAAGACTCTGTGACTGGCCCAATTTGTTTTAAATCTAGATCATGCTATTATTGTTTGCTTAAAAATAGCCAGCCCTGTTGTATTTTCCAGAGGTTCCACAAGTTCTTAGAATTTTTTTTATACAGATCATCTTTAAAATATTAAATGTCAGTGTATAAAATAACAGCAAGGATAAAAGTTTCTTTAGCAGAAATTAAGCCTTCAAATAAATTCAAGGAGAAAAATCATAATTTTATTCAGTATTGAGTAGTAAAAATAAAAGTTTTAAGTTCTACACATTAAAAAATAATCTTCCAGTTAATATTTCAGTAGGCCTTTAAGTGACTCCTTTTTTTTCTTTCTTTTTTTCTTTTTTTGACAAAGTAATACATTCCTTGTAGAAAGTGGGTAATATGAGATTATACAAAGGACAAAATTAAAATCACCCATAATCTTGTCACTGAGTAAACATTCTTGTTTAAACATGTATATATCTATGTTGCAGTATTTTTTTTCTTTAAAAAGTATTTTTACATTCTCATATTGGAGAGTATACTTTTAAGAAGCAACTCGAAATGTTTTCAGAGCTACAATCTTTTGGGACAATTTTACCTGATCAATTTTATAAATAGTGTATATTTAAATTAACCAAATCCTGTATTTTATCAGCAACAATGGGACAAGCATCACTAATATTGTTGTGCTGAAAAGTTGCTGAAACATTCGTGAACTCCAAAAGACCAGTCAGGAACCAAACCTGATACAATTGCACCAGGGTCTTTATTTGAGCTCTCTTGTGCTTAACTCACTGCTGACCCACAGGACAGCTCTGGCGGCTGGAACACTCATTGGGATAAGGTTTCATTGACAATAGCAAGTGAGGAGTGAGTATTACTAGCCTGGTAATCTGTTGTGGCTTGCCCTGGAGTTATCTGTAACTTGATGCTAATTCCACTGCCCCAAGAACGGCTGCCTAGTCACTCAGGTGACTTCACCAGAACCTTCTCCCCATTGAATTTGTAAAATACAGGTGAGGGGCAGGTACAGGATAGAAAGAGGACTGTCATTGGATGAGAAGGAAGGATGGGCGGGAGAGAAGTTAGAGGGAAGAGGAGGAGACTGGATGGAGAGAAGAAGAGACAGAAGGGAGAGGGCAAGAAGCCATGGCAGGTGACGTTAAATTCTGCTCTGTGTATTTACAGGTTGTTACTAATGTTCTTAAGGGATGGATGGTAATGGGCTTTGTATGTTTAGGTGGGCAATTATATCTTATCAATTGGATTTAAGGTTATTGTGTTGTGTGTTCTTTCATGTAGCGACTTAAGTGTACAAAAGTGTGGGGCAGCTGGTCTGGGCCACCATGGAATTGGAATATGTGCTTCTGGCAAGATATCCAGCAGATATCCTGGGGCACTGCGGTGCCAGACCTAGTGGGGATTAAAGACAACCATATTTTTTTATTTTTTGTATTTTTACAACAACAGTAATCATCTATTTGGGGGTGACTATGGCCTTCAGCATATTTGGCTAGTGCTATTGCCAAACCATAAACTTAACTTCTGCTTCCCTCCTGATTGGTGGTTGTTAGGCAGGGGGTGGGCTTATAACCTGGAGGTGCGAATTTGTTGGGGATTAACCCAGAAACTGGTGTTAAATGCTTAATTCTTTTTTGGGGGGGGGTTTGGGAGGTGGGAGAACTTGGAGATGCCTGTCTTGTTAGGAGTACCTAGAAACTGGAGCTAGGCTCAGGTTTTGTTGAGGGGTCACTTAGAAACTGAAGCTCTGTACCGGCCTATTAGTTTATTTGAGAGTCAACTTAGTTCAGGTTTTCCAAAATGGAGTCTGAACCCAAACAATCTGGTCTCTCAATATTTGTGTATCTATATCTATATCTATATCTATATCTGTATGTGTATCCATATCTATATCTGTATCTGTATTTGTATCTCTCTCTCTCTCTCTCTAACTCTCTCTCTCTTTCCTATAACTCAGTGAATTTCATTACAATAATTTCTTAAAAGAGCAATTACCTGCTATGTAAATGGAAAGCAAGGGAAAATTATTGAACCTAATTCTCATGGTTCAGGCAGATACATATTTTGCACTAAGGTCTACAGGACATGCATGGAGTCGACTTTCATGCTTTCTTGCAATAAGACCTGTATCCTCAGCTTTCCAAGTAAAAATAAACCTTTAACCTCTCAATAATTATTTACCTGGGAAGAAGCAAATACATATTAAGATTTCTACAATGTGCAAGAGAATGTAATGAATTGGTTTCAGTTCCTAAGACCCAGGAAGGTGGGGTAGAGCTCCACATAACAGCCTCTCATCCAAGACAGAAAGCAAAGGACAATGCCTAAAGCCCATGGCTACTCCTGTTGTTGGACAGAATGAGAAGGAAGGAAAGAGAAGGAAACCTGGACACCTTGAGCCAGCAGGGACAGAACCACTAGTTAGGCATCAGGAAACAGGTGCCTCAGCAGGACACTAGAGGAGTATGAGAGCTAATATTGAGCTCTTAAAACAGCATGCAAATCTGAGAAGGAAATGTAACCTCCCCTTCCTCTGGGAAATCACTAAGCGCCTTTCCACATCCTTCCTCCTCTAACAACCTCAGCCATGTAAGAGCAAACACCACTTCCCCACACATGACCACCACATAGCAAAACTAATAGAGCGCACAGAGCAGGCCAAGCTGACATCTTGACACAGAGGCTACACTGGCAGCCCTGTGTACAGAACTGTGTTACACCTCACATAAGCCCTTTGCTTATTCATTCATAAGAAAACAACTGCAGTTACACAGTGAGAAGGGAATTCAAGGTTAAACACGAAAAATGACATTTATCGTGGTCACTATTATTAAAATTTTTCTCACAAATTCAGGGGCTGGAAATGGTTTGTAGAAAGAACTTGGGATGAAAATAGCCAGAGACCCGCGTTCCTTCCAGTTTGCACCTGTGCTGGGAGCAGAACTGCTGCTCTGGATCCCCTTTCACTCCGCCCCCCTCCCAAGTTGCAGCTCAACCCCTCCATGGGTTCTGACACACCCAGAATCAAAGGCTCACAGGCTCGCAGGAGGGACAGGCTCCAGTCAGAGACAGTGAGGCCAGTTAACACCAGAGATAACCGGATGGCGAGAACAATCTTTTAACAATTTATTATCTGCATATTTATTTCCAATGGCTTTGATTTTTACATAATTCTAGCTTGGCCGTAGGCAAAAGAATTGAAAACAACTTCAGAACAATTTAAAGTTCCCACAATAGGATAGAGGTTTTGCTGGGTTTATCACGATTATGATATAATATTTACATCTACGGAGAGAGGGTTGACTGACAAACGATTACTACTGATTTATAAATCTAGTTCCTCAACCTCAAAGGTTTCAATACCTACCCCCAAAGGATGCAAAAACCAAAGAAGTAAGAATTACGCTGTAAAACCTGGGTTACACGTGTGGGAACATGACTAAATTTAGACATGTGAATATTTAAAGATGGATAGAAAGGGTGGATAAAAGTTTGGGTAGAAATAGTTTAGAAGGTGTGGGTTTCACTATTAGCTACATTATTTCTAATTAATACTGGAAACATATTGGCATCTTTTCCAGTAGTCCAAAGGTAAAAGTTTTTCCTGGCTAATAGTAATGAATGTTAGTATTTACCATATAAATGGTACACGCTCTTAAATTACCTTTATTTTGCCGTGAGTCTAGTCGACGAGCATTTAATGCATTTTCTGCATGGTGTAATTTTACTTGCTCATGCAATGTGAGAAGAGTAATAACGATGTTCTAATATTAATATAAGTACAAGATATACATATGGATGAATAATAGCCGTGTTGTTCAGACCTCCCTGCCAAGTCATATTAAAATGACAAATAATTGCAATTGCTTCACAGAGAAATGGTGCAGAATCTGTAGTCAAAAGCACATTAGGGACCAACAGTGTCCATTTGTTATCCTTTGTCAGGGAAACATGGCCCCTAATGAAAGCCAAGGAAGGAACACTGATTGAAGAGAGTGGCACTAAACTTTTCTCTCGACAAGTCATGACATGGGTATTAATAAGATGATTCGAAGGGGAGGTGAAGCTTGGGCCCTTAACATTTCTGTCGAATCTTGATTTGCCTTTTCTTTGACTTTTCTACTTTTCATAAAAGATAGAACAGTTTTGAGGGCGAGGGAAGTATGGCTACAGGAAGAAGAAAAAACGCTGTATAAAATGTGGTGGGGGACACCCCAAAGACATCCAGGGTCAGCATGATCAGGGGAGGAGTCCCCAGAGAATTTCAGGCAATGTTATTTAAAGTCTGAAGCACTCTTCAGTCAGAGCCGGGAAGCCTCTTAAAAATGAAATAAGCCCTTCTATTTCTTCTGTCCACCATTACACATTACTATCTCTCTTAGCTGCCTCCTCCTTTTTGAAAATTAAGCTATCTCTATGCAAAATATTGCTAGGAGACTTTGGTTTCTTTTTGATCAGGAAAATGAAGTCTGTTAAATGGAAACAAAAAAATATGATTTCAGGCCACCGCTTCTTGGAGGAATTTTCAGGAATTATGATGACTTTGTTATAGACCCAAGACATATAGCCCATTGCATTTTATACCTAGTGATTCTTATTCCTGCAAATGTTTAACACCAGTGCTTCAGATGGCATAAATATGTGTGTGCACTCCCATAAACATATGCAGAAATCACTGTGCACTTTCAACAGTTTGCCCTACCTTTCTGCCTGTCACTAGCCAGTCACCAGGCACTGTTCGAGGCACTAAGAGCACTGCTGTTTACAGGATAGTCTGAAGGGAAATGGACCAGTAGTCACTGTTACTAACTGAACCCATCAAATGTCAGCACTTTTAAAATACCCCTACAGACATCCAACAGAATCATCGTTTTATAGCTAGAGACCTTGAGACACAAGAAGGCTTAGCTTATTGTCCAAGATCATACAGCTCTCATGGAGATGGGGTTTTGTCTAGGTAGATTCCAAAGTCTGTGCACTTAAGTTCAAGATTTTGTTGTATAATAGATTATACCCACAGAATAAAGCATGCCAGGTGCTATGGGGCCAGGAGAGGTTGGGTCTAGTAGTAGGAAATGAGGAGAGTGACTTTGCAGAGGCTTGGCATGTCAAGATTCTTACTTTATGTCAGTAGTCACTCTAACAGAGCACAGCATCTTAGGTTTTTTTTTTTTTGTATTTGCTATATCTGTTTTTCTTCCTCATAGTTTATTAAGTGGACAAAATTAAGATAGATGTTAAGGCACATAATGTTAAAGGTAAGATAAGACAATGGGATGTCACAGATTTTACGCAAAATGAAGTGAGGATGTATTCTTCCATTATAAGAAGGATAATTTATGAAGTAGAAGAAATAGCCTACAAATAAGAAAAAGTAATCTAAATTCAGAAAACAAGAAATGAATGAAAGTCCATAACTTGGGCTGGGGCAGAGCCATTGCTCCAGACCCCCTCCCATGCCAAGAGACAAATTGACTTCCAGGAAGTCCTTCACAGCCAGACTCACAGAAGGAGCAGGTTCACAGAAGGGACAGGATGGATTCAGAGCCAGCAAGGCCAGTTAGCACCTGAAATAACCAGATGACAAGAGGCAAGCACAAAAACATAAGCAACCAATGCCACTTGCCACCATCAGAGCCAATTTTTTTCACCATAGCAAGCCCTGGATACCGTAATATACCCCAAAAGCAATGTCCTGACCTAAAATCTCACCTCATAAAGATGATAGAGGACCTTAAGGAAGACATAATTAACTCACTTAAAAAAATACTGGAGAACATAGGTAAACAGGTAGAAGCCTTTAGAGAGGAAACACATAAATCCCCTAAAGAATTACAGAAAAACACAATCAAACAGGTAAAGGGGTTGAACAAAACTGTCCAGGATCTAAAAATGGAATTAGAAATAATAAAGGAATCACAGAAGGAGGCAACCCTGGAGATGAAAAACCTAGAAAAAAGATCAGGTGCTACAGATGCAGGTATGACCAAGAGAATATGAGAGAGAGAAGAGAGAATTGCAGGCACAGGAGAGACCGTAGAATTTATTAACACAACTATCAAAGAAAATATAAAGTGCAAAAAGCTCCTAACCTAAAACATCCAAGAAATTCAGGACATAATGAAAAGTACAAATCTAAGAATAATAGGGATAGAAGAGAAAAAAGATTCCCAATGCAAAAGGCCAGTAAATATCTCCAACAAAATCATAGAAGAAAACTTTCCTAACCCAAAGAAAGAGATGATGATAAAGATGCAGGGAGCCCACAGAACACAAAATGGATTCAACCAGGAAAGAAATTCCTCTAGTCACATAAAAATCAAAACACTAAATGCACATAACTAAAAAAGAATATTAAAAGCAGTAAGGGAAAAAGGCCAAGTAACATATACAGGCAGACCTATCAGAATTATACCAGACTTCTCAACGGAAACTCTAAAGTCCAGAAGATCTTGGGCAGATGCCATGCAGACCCTAAGAGAACACAAATGCCAGCCCAGGCATATCCAGCAAAACTCTCAATTAACATAGATAGAGAAACCAAGATATTCCATGACAAAACCAAATTTAAACAATATCTTTCCACTAATCTAGCCCTACAGAGGATAATATAAGGCAAACTCCAGCCCAAAGAGGGAAACTACATCCAAGAAAAACCAACAAGTTAATGATCTCACAAAAAAACTCAAAGAAGAGAACCACACAAACATAATAACCCCACTAATAACAAACATAACAAGAACCAACAATCATTGGTCTTTAATATCTCTCAACATCAATGGACTCAATCCCCCCAATAAAAAGACATAGGCTAACAGACTGGATATTTAAACAGCACCCAACATTTTGTTGCATACAGGAAAGACACATCAGTGACAAAGACAGACACTACCTCAGACCAAAAGTCTGGAAAAGAGTTCCAAGCAAATGGTCTCAAGAAACAAGCTGGAGTAGTGATTCTAGTATCTAATAAAATAGCCTTTCAAACAAACTTTTCAAAAGAGATGGGGAAGGACACTTCATATTCATCAAAGGAAAAATCCAACAAATCTCTCAATTCCGAACATCAGTTTCTGACATGCAAAGACACCAACATTTGTAAAATAAACATTATGAAAGCTCAAAACACACATTGACCCTCACACAGTAATAGTGGGAGACTTCAACACCCGACTCTCACCAATGGACAGATCATGGAAACAGAAACTAAAGAGAGACACAGAGAAACTAACAGAAGTTAATAGAACATTTCATCCTAAAACAAAAGAATATTTCTCAGCACCTCATGGACCCTTCTCCAAAATTGAGCATATAATTGGTCACAAACCAAGCCTAAACAGATACAAGAAGATTGAAATAATCCCATGCATTCTATCAGATCACCACGGACTAAGGCTGGTCTTCTATAACAACAAAAACAACAGAAAGCCCACATACTCATGGAAAACGAGTAACTCTCTACTCAATGATAATTTCTTCAGGGAAGAAATGAAGAGAGAAATTAAAGACTTTCTAGAATTTAAGGAAAATGAGGGCCAAATCATATGGTACGGAATGAACATAGTGCTAAGAGGAAAATTCATAGCACTAAGTGTTCTGGTAAAGAAACTGGAGAGATCTTACACTAACAACTTAACAGCACATCTGAAAACTCTAGAACAAAAAGAAGCAAATACACACAGCAGGAAACAATCAAACTCAGAGCTGAAATCAATCTATAAGAAACAAAGAGAACTATACAAAGAATCAACAAAACTAAACACTGGTTCTTTGAGAAATCAACAAGTTAGATAAACTCTTAGCCAGACTAACCCAGGGCACACAAAGAGAGTATCCAAGTTAACAAAATCAGAAATGAAAAGAATGACATAGCAACAGAAACTCAAGACATTAAAAAAAATCAGATCCTACTACAAAAGACTATATTCACCAAACTGAAAAATCTAGATGAAATAGATGATTTTCTAGACAGATATCAGGTACCAAAGTGAAATCAGGATCAGATAAACTATCTAAATTGTCCCATAAGCCCTAAGGAAATAGAAACAGTCATTAAAAGTCTCTCAACCAAAGAAAGTCCAGGGCCAGATGGTTTTAGTGCAGAATTCTATCAGACCTTCAAAGAAGACCTAATACTATTATTTCTTAAACTATTCAACAAAATAGATACTAAAGAAATACTATGTATGGCTTCATTGTATGATGTCACAATTACACTGACAGTGGAGCCACATAAAGACCAAACAAAGGAAGAGACCTTCAGACCAATTTCCCTTATGAATATGCAAAAATACTCAAAAAAATTCTCACAAACCTAATCCAAGAACACACCAAAACTATCATTCATCATGATCAAGTAGGCTACATCCCAGGGATGCAGAGATGGTTCATTGTATGGAAATCTATCAACATAATTCGCTATATAAACAGATTAAAAAAATCACATGATCATCTCATTAGGTGCTAGAAAAACCTTTGACAAAATGCAACACCCCTTCATGTTAAAAATTCTTGGAAAGATAGGAATTCAAGGCCTATACCTAAACATAATAAATGCAGTATACAGCAAGCCAGCAGCCAATATTAAATTAAATGGAGAGAAACTTGAGGCAATCCAACTAAAATCAGGTTCAAGACAAGGCTGCCCTCTCTCCCTATCTATTCAGTATAGTACTTGAAGTTCTAGCCAGAGTAACTAGACAACAAAAGTAGGTAAAAGGGATACTAATTGGAAAGGAATAAATCAAGGTATGACTATTTGCAGATGATATGATAATATACATAAGTAAAAATTTTTACTTATTCATACCAAAAATTCTTCCAGAGAACTCCAACAGCTGATAAACAACTTCAGCAAAGTGGCTAGATATAAAATTAACTCAAACAAACCAGTAACCTTTCTCTACACAAAGGATAAATGGGCTGAGAGAGGAATAAAAGAAACAACACCCTTCACAATAGTCACAAATAATATAAAATACCTTCATGTGACTCTAATCAAGCAAGTGAAAGATCCATAGGACAAGAACTTCAAGTCTCTGAAGAAAGAAATCGAAGATCTCAGAAAATGGAAAGACCTCCCATGCTCATGAATTGGCAGGATTAATATAGCAAAAATAGTCATCTTGCCAAAAACAATCTACAGATTCAATTCAATCCCCATCAAAATTCCAACCCAATTTTCAATTCATCTGGAA